>NC_051162.1:117499328-117526828 GCF_013339745.2 Dermacentor silvarum
GATAGATAGAGAGATAGATAGATAGATAGATAGATAGATAGATAGATAGATAGATAGATAGATAGATAGATAGATAGATAGATAGATAGATAGAGGGATAGATAGATAGATAGATAGATAGATAGATAGATAGATAGATAGATAGATAGATAGATAGATAGATAGATAGATAGATAGATAGATAGATAGATAGATAGATTTTATTGGTAGGGAAAGACGGAGAGGTCGACCTGAGCTAGTGCGCTCTAGTCTGCTACTCTGTACTGGGCAGAAGGGAAGGGGAGTGAAAGTACTGCCACTCATCTAGCTTCGATCGTGTCCTGCAGAAACTTAAAAAGCGCTTTAGTTGCCCGCATTGAAGTTGCAGTGTCAGGCCATGGGCCGAGGATAGCGTCCTGTGACACTACGCGTTGGCACGCAAGCTCTATTTGGCAGAACACACAAATGACAGGGAACCTTTAGATCAGGGGGTCCTTGAAACAATAGCACGGACTCATTCTCACACATTGTGATTCACCTGGTTTCCGTAAAGTTAAGGATTATGTATCATTCGGTTCAGTGCTCTGGCTTTAGCTTTATTGTTACTTGTGGTTATGCTTTCAGCCTTAAAATCTTATCCGTTTGATAAGTTCCTTCGCCTGCCCCTCCCCCCCCCCCCCTCTCATTCTCTTTATTTGACACGCGCGTGCTTTGTATTCAAGCATGAACAGAAATCCTTATCGTACAGCAATAAACGCTCAGTTGCAGTTCAGCGTCCGTGTTTCTGTGATAAAGGAGTTAGGCACTGACGTCATCGACACCTCCAGTTTGTCGTACAGCCAGCACGGTCAAAAGCTGTGTTTGATCCCGATCCGTTTATCCCCAGAGGCACGTACAGTGGAAGCGGGGAATGTTACAACAAAATGGTGCACGGTGACGTAACGTAAATGCTTTCTCCCTGTTGTGTTCGTCCAACTCTTGACAAGTGAGCTGCCTCTAGAACCATTATTGCCGACCAGCTAGCCCACCAATTCCCCCTCAAAAAGTGCAGACAATTTTTTTTCTTTACCCACACTGAGGCAACACGAAAACACGTAGGTTAACTAACCTTCTGATGAAAGAAATAAAACAAAACGAAAGCTACGAACGCTTGTGCTCCTGGAAAGAACGGCCCTATCTAATTCTTTGGGGGACAACTTGGACAAATTGGTTTCAACAGTTTACCGTGCGCAAACTCGCTTTAATGTTGTGTGCTTTCTTTTTTGGAGCTGGAAACTCACCCTCTCGAAACTAAGTCGCTTCGGGGTGTGTGCTTTTTGTTTCGCTTTGCTTTTGTCATTATTGGTTGGCTACAGGAAAATGCGTGGGCGAAATTGGATCTTTGTCCCCGTAACAACCGAACGCTAAAATTTCGATCAGCTAGTGTTCACTGTCTCTGCACAAAGGTGATCTTGCTTACAATAATTACGTACTGCATCCGCTTTTCTTCTGCCTTCGTTCAGCAGAGCCGGCGCTTATTCAGAACAACGGAGACTCACGGCAAATTCTGGATAAGTGACGATACGCATACAGCTAGGAAACTTCTTTCAAAGCTTTTACGTACTTTCTGAAGCCGCAACTCACGCGAAACAATCATGGAGACAGCTTCGGTAACATTGTCTCAAAGCCAGAGTAACGCTGTAGATTCATGTTTGGAGTAAAAAACACACCCAAGCGTTTTTTTTTTTTCTTTTTCGTTTTCGTTTTCTTTGCTGATCTTACGAAGTTTGTTTGAGATGGCGACACATACCAGCGATGGGAATATTGTTTTCCACGGCCTTGTTTCCCTCATACGAGTACACGGGGTAGGTAGGTAGTAAATTTATCATATTCATCCCACCACACGTTAAAGGGTTACAAGCGTGGCCTCAGAGATTGGCAGGCACGCTTAATGCGCGTGCGCCGCCCCATAAAGAGGATATCTGTCATTGGTGATCAGCGAAACATGGCGTCTATGCCGCGTTTCCGGCTCCGCAATTGCTTCTGGCGCACGCAGTTCACAAAAGCATGGCCTTCGATATTAGCTTCTGTTACCCACAGAGAGCCGTCGTATGAGGCGCTCATTAGGACATTATCTACTGGAAGGTTAACGTGCGCGCCTTCATGCCATATATTTGAGCTGCCGTGAATGGTATAATGTTCCCGGATGTCGCTGCCGGAAGCGCTGGACATCAGTCACAAGCAAGGCTTACAGTTTCCTTCGTGGCCTATACCCAAAGGTGCCACTTGTTCTGCTAAAATGCGTCATGTTCTAAATAATGCACGTATTGAAATGTTAAGGCGTATGTACGTATTTTACAATGTTTAGCGTACAGGTAGTGCTGGGCGTCTTATGGGAGAGTTAGCACTTCCATTCAACGCAGTCCCGTACGCCAGCTGCCATGGGAAGTGTCTAGAGGCCAATGGGAGTGCTCCCATAGTTGACGTCGTTGAATAATACGTGACGTCAGTTAGTGGCGCACAGACTAGTAGGGCACCGCCTACAATAGAAAGTGCACGTCTGAACTTGAAAGTGTTTCGGTAGTGAAGCGATTCTGAGCAATGGGATAAGCTGGTGCTAGATTGCTGTGTAGTTGTGGTTGGTGTGGCACTTACCTGACGCTCGAGCTTCTTTTGGCGCTGAGTTGTAGGCGGTGACGAAGGGGCCTTGTCTTCATCCGCGCTCCCAGGTGGCGCTGCAGGCCACTCTGTGCTGAAATGTAAAAGATACATAGGCAGCATGTACGGCACCATTCACGCTTTGCGGGACATATTGTACTGGGCAAAACAAAAGTAACTGTCACCGAAATTTGCAACGTCACCTTCCGAGAGTTCACGCGTAAGTCGACAGCGCCTGTTCAGAACTTAGGCTTATGGTTGGTGTGTAGGGGGTTTCAGAAAATTCGTTCAAATTTCCTTTAGAACATGGAAACAAACGCACTTAGCTGCTTTCCTCGAGATTGCTTTTACCACAGGAGCACGCGGAAACACGAGCAACACTTTTACAAAAAAAAGTCACAGGCCTGCGCGGCACACGCAGCACAATCACAGCGTAAGCTGGTGGTGCGGCTCAAGAGTAGCTCCAATTTCGGCACCAGGCACACCAGGGTCTTCGCGACAAAGTCTCTTCGCCTCGTTTTGACGAGAACGATCTTAACTGCCAGCCCGACGTCGACGGCGAGCTGCGGCTTGTAATGCTCTCTGCACAGCAGTCTCCTGAGCCCGATGAGGCCTGGCCGCGCAGGCCTGCGACGTTTGCAGGCACCTTAACTAGATGGCGCCGCCATACTGACGGAGGCTGGAGATGGCGTTTTCTTTTTTTATTGCGCGCCTCGTCTGAATGGCATCTCGTCGTCTGCGCCTGCGCACGCCGCGTTTTCAGGCGCCTTAACTAGATGGCGCCACCATACTGGCGGAAGTTTGGATCGTCTGCGTCTGTGTTTAAAGCGCATTTTTCCGGTGCCCAATAGCAAGAGCTTGCGTGGCTCAGTGGTAGAGTATCTGGCTTCCACGCAGCGGGCGCTGGGTTTGATCCAGGCGGGAACCGCGTACTTTTTTCGCATTTCCAGTGATAGCGGTTACGATCGCCGGACGCCATCGGCGGAGGCGGAGGCAGTGGCGGCGGCGGACACGATCGCGAACCGGAAATGGCTATTGGAATGAGCCCATAACCGCTTCCTTTCTTACAGAAAACCATAAGACGCTAATTTATACTGTGTAATGAATCAGCGTCAATTTCAACCAGAAAAGCGAAGCTGAAATGCCGAAAACTTCACACCCACTGCAGAGATGCCCATGACTGACGTGACCGTTTCTACTGAACCAAGCACCTACCAACCATTGGGTAAGCATGGAGCTACGAGCACCTCCTCACGTTTTCTATCCGCCTCCTTAACTAATTTCCATCTTTCCTTCCCTCCTCTTACTCCCTGTCATCTTTGTGTTCCCCTTTCCCATTCCCGCGTATGTTATTCTAGGTTAACCTCCCTGCCTTCCGCTTTTCTCTTTCCTCCTCCCTTAACTAATGTAGCACCGATGCAACAAAATAGCACTGCTTGCCTGCCACAGCAGATTTTTCATAAAGCTTCTTCCACACACAAAACAATAGCATATTTCCTGGTATACTTGGTGCTAAAACAACGCTGCGCAGACTGGCGAAGTAACTTATTTGTTCTATTACTCTGTCTCTCCACGACCATGCACTCCCACCTATGAAAAAAAAACTAATTTTTTCCTGAGTGAAAGCATCGGCGAGCGATAAAAAATAACAAGCGAATCGAATCGAAAGAGCAAATGAAACACCCATGCCACAATGTGCTTCTCAAATGCGCTGCTGCGAAACAACAAGACATAATATGCTATTCTCTTTTCTTGTATACCTTCAGCCACTCCCATCTTTTCAATGAACGTATCTGCCTGTCCTGGGAGTGCTCTTCTCTTGGCAAGCACTACCGAAAACGAAATTCCTCTTGCACGGAAACACTACTTCGAACTCAAATTGCCTGTCTTAAAAGTTGTGCAGCTAACGTTCTTACAGGATTGAAATGCCAGAAATTTTGACCATTTTGGTGGCAGCCACGGCTTTTTGTAAACAGTAGGCAAGGAAAAATGTAAAGCACTTAAAGTTTAAACAAATATGGGAACAGAATGGTCGAATGAAGATGTAGTGTAGAAAATGCAAGCATCATCCTTTCCCGGGCTTCTCGCGGTCTCGCGAGAACTGCACGAGTGAGAATAATGCGAGAGTCTTTCCCGAATGCTGCCGCTACTACGCGCAGTTCCAGCAGTGCGCCTCTGCGTTTTGTTGGAACGAGTATTTTTTTAGAGATTGCACAGCATAGCTTGGCGCAGTGAAAAAAGATTGCGAGTCAAATTGAATGCGGTTGGAGAACTTGTAGTGGTTTACCTGCCTACCGCTCAGCTGCTCAAGGCATTGCTGGCGGTTGTGCAGCCGCCACTGCTACAACGGATTATCGATCACCCGCGTACAATATCGCCGATGCATCGGTTTTGCCCTCCAGCATACGCGCGTGTGACGTTCCTAATGTTGTTTTCTTTTATATATCCTCCGACTCGTAGCAGACGAATTCTGTCCCGAGAGGATGCTTGAGTGATTCTTCGCGCGCACCAGCGGAACTAGTTAGCAGACGACATATTCGGTGGCAGACGACAATTTTGGTAGCAGACAGTACTTTCCGTAGCAGACGACGGGCCATCTGCGAAGCAGACGATAATGCTTTTCTGTCGCCATCATCCAAGCTTCCCTGACGCTGTTGTACAACGCCTTCTTTGAGGCCTTGCCTGACGACGCTGACACGTGACCGTGCGTCCCCCGATCAAAACTTCTCGACTGTGTACCTCCACGACTCCTATTTAGCGGTCTTTTGTTTCTACTTCTGGCTTATTCTTTTGCGATTCTGTAATGCAATTCACGGGCTGCTTTCGTGGTAATCAAATTCCTCCATCTCTAACGCACTGTGTGGGCACTTACGACTACGGGCCCGTCCGGCTCCAGGTAACAAGAACAAACAAAAAAAAAAGGAAATACTGGGAACTTCGTCTCCAACTTTCTCGGAGGAGCGCGTGTAATCGCGTTGCTAGAAGCACGTTCACTGCTGTGAGCAAAAGTAAAAGAACAAAAAAGAGGCAATGAAAGAACAGAAAGCCTATCGTTGTAGCCCAAAACCCTATAAAACTTTGTTCGCTCTGTCGGCGTTCATCGTATAGCCCTTTCTAGTTGCCTCAAGGTTCCAAGCCTTTCTACTTGAAATATCTTATGCTCTTTACAGACTTAAAATGTAGAAGTTCTCTGAACAGTTTTTCGAATCAGTGGTAGAGCGTCTGTGAAAAACGAATACGTGTTTCTTGTAAAAAGAATCTTGGAGCTCCAACGATGCAATCAGGTGAGCCATCAAAATAAAAAAAGAAGGCGCTGTGTAAGAACCAGTCACATAATGCAGGTAGAGTAAAAGAGATTGAAGAACAAAGAAAGCACTTACATTCATGTACTAACCATCATTCTCAGAGCTGCTGAACGATGATGATGATGATGATTTATTGGCATCCCCTTTGAAACGGGGCGGCGACAAATAGTCACCTAGCCTGCTTGATTTAATCAGGTATACTATACATGTTCTTTATCTAGCATTTTTGTATACCTCTCATTATTATTTTTTCTTTTTCAAAAATTTACCTTGTGCCACTGCCTATGATTTTAAGAGATCAGGTCGTATCCATCTTTTCCCTGCTTTTTTTCCACCAGTACTCCAATCGTCTCTTGCTGATCTCTACGGCTGATCTGTTTATGTTTCCTTCCACTTTGAAACCAAGCGCTTCTGGGAGTTGCACGTTACCTACGGCTCTCGCTGGGTGGATCCCGTCGCATTCCATCGGGATGTGCTGAGTGGTTTCTGGATCTTTACTGCAGCATGCACATGTCTCATCTAGTTCCGAATATTTGTTCCGATATGTTTTCGTCCTTAGGCAACCGGCTCGAGCCTCAAATAGCAAGGCACAGCCCTTTGTGTTATCGTACAGATTTTCCCTTCTAATTTCTTTCTTCTCATTCTTGTAAATCTCCATTGTCCTTTTCGTTTCCATTCTTTGCATCCAATTCACGGTCTCTATTTCTCTGACGATGGCGGTGCCAGAGCTCCCTCTAGCGATTATTGTATGAAACTCTGTGCTACGGACAACGCGTAACTGAGGCAACACATAAGAAAAGAGACAACAAGGACAGGCGATGTTCGCGATGTTTGTAAAGTATGCATAACTAACTTGCCCAGATTCACCAATTCACTCACACAAAAATAGACATTTTCCGTTAATTTGCGCGCTGATAGCCCACTTTTATGAGCGTTTAACCATATTAGGCCCCCGGCTACTCTAAGTTTCAATGATAAAATGAGAATCGTTGGAAGACCGCGTGATTTGTAGGGTTGCCAACTCTCGTGTGGGCGAATTCGGGACGGGGAGCTTCTCGTTATGACCGGCCTTGTGACTGTAATTCCCCGGAGCCTCCTGTCTATGCGTGCAATAAAGTTTAGCAATATTTTGAGCCATACCATGTCCAGATTTATAACAATTGAGGCACTGTAGCTGCCTCACTAACCCGGCGGCACTGTAAACAGCCAGGGCCTACATCTGAACTAAGTCCGAAATCAAATCTATTCCACCTTTATTTTTATGACAAAGCAACACAAGACAAAAGCATGTGCAACTGAGTTGGCAGCATTATAAATAGTAAGCCTAGTTTATTGGTTGTAATTCAGCAAAGAAAATGCAAAATTGGGACATTTGACCGTGCCAACTGGGTCAAGCCATGACTCGGGGCATTTACTCAAAAGTCCCGCTACTCTACTGTCCCGCTAAACTCTAGATGGTTGGCAACCCTGGTCATTGCCCCTTTAAACTTTCAATTTGGCTTAAACTTCAGGTTCAGGGCTCAAAGCTACAATTGTTGACTCCATGTTTACTTCTCTGGGCACGGCTTCCGTACCTTCCTGCAACGTCTAACAACGTACGAATTTCATGTTTAGCCCGACGGGCAAAAAACAGACGAAATGGTGACATGGTTCTTAGCCAGAATCTATAGTTCTTGACATTCAGCGCAGTATCCCCTCGCTGATCCCCTCGTTGATCTATTATGGGAGTCGCACTAAGTGCCACAGCCGTGCAAGCTGCTAAGAACACCGTTGTTCTTGATATTATCATAACTTTGAATGTAAAGATTATGAAATATTGATCAATCAATCATCTATTAGAATTCAGTGTAAGTAGGAGTTCAGGGCACTGTGATTGTTTTAGCAGATGTGACAATTTCTGCGTTTGTTTTATTTCTCCAGAGCTACTGCCATAATCATTCCTTGCATACCCGACATTCAATTTTGTTTCATCGTCTAATGTGGTGGAAAAAAAAGACCATCGTAGAATGCTACTAGGTTTTCTTACAATTCCAGAGCCATCGTGCCAGTTGACTTATTTATTGAAAATATTGCATGATGGTTGGATTTATGAATTTTATTTGTTTACTCTAACACTGTAAAATTATAGTATATGTCGACTGCTTCTCCGCAACATTAAATGGCTGCGTGAATGAAAATATATTTGTGAAAATCACTCCTTACTGTAATCTATTACGCAGTTTGCCACCACTCATGGATCAATAATTTGCATAAAATTAAAATTTCTTATCGAGTTCTATTTAGAGATTCCCGCAACGTGCCACCTAGTCCACATCAGTGCACCGAGAAGATCATAATTCCGGCTTTCCTTGCGATGACCCTCGTTTCCAAAAAGATATTTCGATGGTTGGTGTCATCAACACCATACGAAAAAAAAAGACATTAAGAAACTCTGACCTGGGACTCGATGGAAGGAACTCTAGCTTTGAAAGACCACCAGTCCTCGGCTATCATAAGGCATTGACACAGAGCTGGGAACATCTGATCGCCTGAAGGTATTTACTCCCCTTGACCCACCTAGCGTACAAACAAACAAGTCACAAAACGTTCTACTTGATAGCACTCTGCGGCGGATGATGAATTCACACAATGAGGGCTGTGGTGAATGCTAGAAATGTCTTCCTTTCAAGAGGCTCTAGTACTTTTTTCACTCTGGCAGGCAATAAGAATGGTAGAAACGTGAGTACCGGTTTGTCTCTTATTGAAGGCGACCCTGAGGCGCCTTCCCTTGACCAAAGCATGAAACGTTTCGTATTTTGCAGTTAAACAGAAATACGAAGCTATCTATTCAACCTTACATTTCTACCGGAGTGCAAAACGAACGCCTGTATGCTGCACCAGTGGTCATCACAAAGAATGCCATATCAGAGTAACGACAGGATCTTCATGAATGGCGTGATTGTAAATTGTGAAGGGCAAGACAATAACGTTCAATACACGTGTCGGCAGTGCCCAAGTGATGTCCGTGTTAAGTTCATTGCATATACCAGGATTATCGAAAAAAAAGCACATGGAGGGGAAGCTTTCCTGAAGCACTTGAGTAATGTGCTGCATCACTGGTTCTTAAACAGCGTTTATAGAGGTTGACGGGGAGGGAGATGTATTTATGTAATGAGTATTTGCATCTCCTGATGACATGTGTGCTATAGAAAACGCGCCCACAACAACCGTGTAATGACATTCTCGTGTAATATTTGAAAGGTGCCCATCTGAAAGTTCTAATATTCCTAAGCATGAACAATCACTTCATAGAGCAAACATATAGGGGTGTTTTCCTTCAATATTTTGACGTTTTGACGCTAGAAGTCTCAATACCTTAATACTTTCAAGTACGACCACGATCTTGACAAGAAATAGTCACTTATTATGCGCCAACAACACGGTGCATTGCATTGTGGAAAGTAAATGTCATAATCATAACTGCGTAAGTCAATAAAATAGCTGCTCACCTGCTAAAAGCTCTTGACCAGACTGGTAAATCACTGCGGGTCACCATCGTTGCAAATGGTTCTGGTCTTCGTCGTTTGTGTTACGCTGATTTCACTTGGGATTCGTAGTCTCTGAAGCCCTTGCAGATTGGGATGTGGTCATCTAAAAACATTAGCAGTGCAATTTAATTCCTTTGCTCTTATGTTTCACGTTCGAAATCATACAAACAGATATCGACCGAAACAAGTCGGTAACAATGTCACACATCTTAAACTCTGAGCCCTGTCTTCTTTCTCTTCAAGATCTCGGTTACGTAATCTGAGAAACCTACCATTAGGCTGTGTTTATACACTGCATACTACGTGTTTTGCGGTTAACAATAGCTTCAATGCCTAGGACGCATATTGCATGTCATAGTTGCATGTATTTGGCGCCTGTTCAGCGCCCTTCAGAAATTGCTCAAAACATTTTTATACACTGTAGTGGCTTGTTGACATATGAATCTTCCTCTCCATTGCATGAAGCTTGAAATTTTAGTTTGTCTTGACAGCCTCTGGAGCAGTGACCTGTAAAACAGCAACGTATTGCCAAGTGGTTAAAGGCACAGGGACTGCTGGATAGCCAAGCTTCGTGGAGTAACCAATCAAGTTCAGTAGATAACCAATCTTCAATAGCGCCCGAGAGGTTACTGGGGCGCTTCTTGCTCAAGTTACTTTTCCTGTTGGAACGAAAAAGTGCACAACTAGTGACGTATTCTCAGATTTTAAATAATAGTTACCATTGAACAGAAAACCAGGTCCCCAACTATAATTCCAGCGGAAGCATAAAACATATTAATTGATAGTGTAGGTGTGATTGCTGCTGTGGGCAGTCCTCTGCCCAAATATGATGGCTGGGCTATGTTTGTCTTATTTAGAGTCAGCGTAGTGAAATTTCAGTACCTGAAGACCTGCTGTAAATCTGAGAGCACAGCATTCACTACCGCCTTAGTTAGGCGTCAAGCATTGTTGTCGATGTCACGATGTCATTGGGTGCATTGCGCATATTTAAGGCCGCCGCTGTACACTGAGCGTTCCAGTGTTCTACCCTTCCATGGAATAGCCTTTTTTGGTTGATTTTGTACGGTTTCATAGTTCCGATAAAGGAAAAAAACTGTAATTTTGGCTCGTGCACTAAGATATTCTCGTGCGGAGCTTCAATCACATAACTGTTACCTGCCACTGCCTTATCATGCTCGGTTGAAGACAAGTTGAGCTCAGCTGAGCAGTAGCACTCTTGGTTCTGCCTGGCACGATCCCAGCCACATGATTAAGGATTTGCTTGAGTGAGCCGATGAGGAGTAGTATTTCTGCAGGCAATCTTGCACAAGCACTTTTAACTGCTTTTCTCTTAACAAGAATCAACAAAGATAACTCCACACCCAATGCTTCAAATGATGGTTCTATGCTTTGCACAGCCCTGATGGCTCGAAGATGGATGTATTATTTTCTTGGTGTTCATGTCTATACCTATTCTTTGAAATTAGTTTCACTACACAAAGTGTATTTCGACCCAGAACCCTGTCGAAACAACGCACACCTCTCTTCTCTAGCGCCCAGCCTTGTAGGTTTAATCGATTCTCAGTCAAATTGAAATGGCAAGCCTACCTTGAACTACTTCTACCTCGTCTTTCCCAGATGTTTAAGAAAGTTGGTGAGATAGAAACGGGCGTCTTCTAGGTTCACTGTTCGTCAAGGGCACATCAGGTTGAACAACGAAGCGCTCCACCTCAACGGGGTTCCAGCAATGGACTTTTTCACAGGTTCTTCTCCGGCACCTTCATACACAGAAGGACACGACAGAGGAACTCATACACGGACGCGAGTAGCACGAGCACAGGTATTGAGTTCCGATTCGACGTAACACTTCGTCACAAAAGAGCTTGGTGTGTCACGCGATCACTTCTTCAGTATGCAGTACGTCCCACACGTCGACAGTCTCTGCGAACACCACTACGGTCACTGCCTCACTCAGAAAAGCGTACCTTGCGCGGAGCAGTGTAACGCGTTCCACTCGAAGCAGCCGCAGGTAGCAAGAGCGCTTTCACTCATTGTCACTAGAGTCGATATCCTCGGTCTGCACTCGGCGAATGCCGTCGACAGCTTCTTGCCAACACCTACGGTACCGTGCCGACGTCGATACCAAAGCGCGCAAATTGACTTTCACTCTCTTCGATTCTTTCCGTCCTGTATATATATAGTTTTGAAACGACGGCGGCTATGGCGACGAGAACGCACCTTTACGAGTGACGACTCGCGTCACGAGCGCAGATCGAACAAAGACTTGCCTCGGGCACTCAGCGGTTCTCGGTAAACGAAAAAAACAACAACAAATTGGCCGTGTGTGACGCCGAGCAAGGACAATTTCTGGTAGAGCGGCGGTACGGGAGGTCTGTCCCAGCCCCGTACCACGTGCGGGGTAAAAAATCGAGTGTTTTTGCAAACCAAGCCGTTGCCCCGGGTGACCAGGCGTGGGAAAGGGCTGTTCAGGTTGCCGATGGTAACGATTTTTTGCCCCCGACGCGACGCAAAAGAAAACGGCAACGAAGAGGAGGAGGCCATGGTCGCCGAGGATTTGGTGTGAGGGGGAGGAGGTGGGAGGGGGAGGGGACATGCTAAGTAGCGGTGCCTCCTCTCCTTCCATGATTGATTGCGCGATTGATCTTGTTTTTTTATTGCTAAAGGGCGTCAAAGCACTCGTGTAATGCGATGTGCTGTACTCGCATTAAAGGGAGCATAAATGGCAACTCTAAATCACTTCATAGAGGTAATGTACTCCATAGCAACTCCATTTTCATTCATATTGCGGGAAACGGTTTGGTAATTTGAAAGTTGACGCCCAGCTTTTTAACTATAAGTGCAACAAAAGCAAAGTGCACCGTATTTCATTCACGTATACGACGTTCACCAAATTAATTTTGTTGTCAAAGTAATAGCTGTTTGCTTCAATACGCACGCACCAGTGCTTAGGTACCTCGGGGTGACTATGGACGGCCATTTCCATTGGCTGGATCTAATTAACTACGTGTGCGGGAAGTTGACGTCTGGGTGTATTACCCTTTTAAAGACTCGAAATTATTTTGACATCAATGTATTGCGCATTTTGTATTTTGGATTCGTTCACAGCGTCTCTTCGCACTGCGTTCCCTCTTGGGGTTGGGCGTATAGAACGCATCTTCCCGTTGAAAAAAAAATCCAACAATACGCCATTAGAATAATTACAAACTCAAAACATGGCCATCCCAGCAAACCACTTTACATAAATTGAAAACGGTTTGTTCCTGATGTAGGCTTCCGTTGTATACTACAATTGACCCTTCCACGTGTCCACCTTACGCGCCTTGCTTCGCATCACCAGAACTATTAGCGGCTAGGAGTTGGAGTGGCGCCCTCTCGCGAGTGACGTCAAGGCCAGGACGCCGCTTGCTCCGGCTCGCTTGGATGCTACACACGTTCGCTCACTTTGTGCATTATGGGAACCACGTTTTCGTGCGAGTCATGCTTCCTGAAGAATGTTCCGACTTCTTGCTGCTGTCACTCCTGAAGTTCAATATTACTTATCTCGAAACCGCCCGACTCGCGCAACCTTGACGCTTAGATATTCGAAGCCTTGTGAATTTGAACTGGTCTGCTACTGCTCTTGCAATGAAGAGGTTCCCCGTGTATGACAATAAATTTTGTTTTAAGAAACGCCCACAAATTTAGCGTGTGAGCATCGCTAAAATAGTTATCTCAAAACGCGAAGAGTCCCTTTACTTTTTAATTAAACCAGACACGACATTTCATACGTAATAGCAACCCTGCTATCTGGTGTGAACATTGAAAATGCGCATATAAGGCGGATACTGCCTCCGAACCTTCCATCGAACTTCTATCGGTCGGGAGAATTGTTCTGGTAAATTTTAGGCACTATATATAATAATGAGTAAAAGGAAGAGCTATGGGCACATTTCCTATGATTCAACTTGCTGCTACTGTCTCTGTTCTCCGCAACAGATGCCCACAAAGACGCTTTTCAGGGCCCTTAGTACAAAGGTACTCATATATGGTATATACTTCCCGAATATCTTCACGGCAATCGCCTCAAATAAACGTGTTGTGGTTAAGAGGAAGCAGCTTAATCTTGGAGCCAACTCGCATTTATCAACTCAAGTACATGCAAAACGCAGAAATTAGTTCACGACCGAGACAGCCACTTAACTGATTTGAAGGAAATTTTTTGAATTTAGGCACTAGCTACTTGGGGAATCACAATTTTGACTTGAGCATAACTTGAAGCAGCGCGAAGAAGACGAGGACAAGAATCGAAAACAAGCAGAACAGGACGAGTGCTGTACTGCCAACTGGAAATTTTATTGAAGGAACAACCCGCTTTATAACATGTCCAAAATCGCCCAGATCAAGTTGTTGTTACTATAATTTTGACTTAGAACTGCGAATTTTTCACAAAAGGTGCAGAAAAAGGCTATGTAGTAAAAATAGAAGCGCGAAGTTTACAAACACACAACTCTTCAACAAAAACAGCTATCGCAATTCTGTAAATGGCATCTGTTGAATAATCTCAAACAGACAAACTTTATAAATGAATTCGCAGCTAACGACGAACAGTTGAACGGTTCACAATGGTTTAGCAATAGTCCTACTGACAAATTAACGGTATACTTCAGACCGGTGTATATTAGATCACTTTTTTACGCTGTAGATGTATTATGGGGTGCAGTTTACAGAAATCTGACACCGTTTTTTTACTATTATTGCAGCGTTACAGAGTTGTAAATTTGATCCTTTAGGTAATTGAAATATTGCAGTTTTCAATACTTCTTTTTAAATAAATTGGTATTGTATATTAAAAATACTTGCAATTTATTTTAAGTTTGACGTTCTCTTTCAAGTTCAACACGTTTTTACTCAAAATTGATGCATTTGATGCCGAAAATACGATGTTTCTATTTCCGTGCATTTAGGATACGAATTCCTGAGCTAAAACTTCCTCTTAAGATCGATAGCCAAACCATTAAAGGCGATGGGATGTTTAATAGCCTGCATCAGTGTTGTTTCGCCGATATGGCATACGTATACCACCACCGCATCAAACGGTCGTGGTTATGGTGAAGCAACTATTCCTCAATCTATTCACTACAACTGTTCACTACAACTATAAACTGAAACCACGAAGCAGTCCTTTACGGTGGCAATTGTAGTGCCTAGGTTGTTCTCTACGTAGGTGAGCTGAGACAGTGCTGTTCTGAAGAGGAAAAGTATAGTACATTTCACAGCGCGATTTTGCCACTCATACTCGTTTAAGTACAAACAAATCAGTGCACTTAGTCAGTTCTCAAAGCAACGGCACGTAAAGAAGACACCTCAAGCCTGCTAAGTTTGCGTTTTAACACTTTCAATGTGTCCCACACGACTAGTGAGGCTTCGATATGTTGTTGTTCTTAACCGCACGGTCTCAGAAGCATACCTGGCCCCGACGTGTGGGCCAAGCAGGTGCTACAGTTTGGGGAAACGAACCTGTCGTAACTTGCAGCGCCCCTGTAGGTCGCGCTCGGCCCTAATAACGTCTAGAAACTGTAACTTATCAACAAACCGAAAACCTGTATGCAAAACGCTGAATACAGTTCATCGGCACAAAGCTTTGTTATTACTTTTTAATAGAGGATACTCCAAACGAATAGTAATCTGGTAACACTGATGGCGTCCACCATTTTGGTGACGGCGTAGTTGCGAGATGGCAGTATGTTTCAAGACTCGAACGTCGTCACTTTGCAACTATTCAGCACTCTGAGAGGTAACAATCGCCTTCATCGTCCAGCGATTAGGAAAAAGCAAATTTCCCTTTGCTGCCACGAATAAAGGAAGAATTCGTTATCTTCCATTCAGTAACCCCGGTTATCTGCCTTGTGATATGTCTGGGATTCTTGGATTGGAGCAGGCTGAGTTATAGGCATCTTGAAAGCGCCGAGATCTATACTAGATCCCTTTTTCCGGGAGTCTGCAGCTCATGTAAGGAATGTGTATGCTGCTCGCTAGTAACCGCCAGGTTTGATGGTGATGCTCAACGCATGCGTATACGCTTACCTGAATTTTAGGTCTTTTGTGCTCAGATTCGCTGGTTCTGAATTTATTTTTACACTGTTTTTATGTGTGGTCTTCCTACTAGTTTGCGTGTTAGCGCAGTGCTTATCCCGCCCGACTCTAAGATCCGTCGAAATCCCAGCGCATGGTGGCGGCTCCGGGCAGTGTTTTCTTTTTCTCCACCCAATAACGATTGGTGAAGCTGAGGAGGACGACGCTACCAGACGACGACAAAATAACGTCGATCACAATGTTGTCGTCAGCGTTGCGAAATATAGGGACAGTCGGACGGACGCACAAGGCAAACCCAGACTCGAGCACTTAACTGCTGACGTTGTGAGAGATCTTCGGCTTTGCTTATTGTTCAGTCCCCTCGCAGTAAAATGTTGCCCGCGGGATCGGTCTCAAGGACTCCAGAATCCAAGCACAACGACAAATGCCGGAACGTAAGTATATGGACGCACGGACAAAGCAAATTCGCTTTCAAGATTTTAACTGATATCGCAGTAAAGCGACACGTATGCGTGTGTCCCCCCCCCCCCCCCCTCATCTTTGATGCCGCTATAAACGAGCAACGTTGGGGCGAAAGAGAAAAGGATCTATGCCGCTCTGGGTGGTCCCTGCTGCGCCCGGCAATGGGTGGGGTCGCTCGGTTACGGCCGTTCACTGGGATCGGAGGATTTCCATTTGCAGCCTTCAGCTGTTAGCGCTATTTCCGCGATTGTTTCCGCACGACGAGCCACGTTTTCATGTCCGCAGCGCACCGAGATTTCGGAGCGCTTTAATGAAACACGGTGGGGCGGTTCGGCCGCGCCAACATTACCATGCACGGCCTGCAAAGGGCGTAACGGAACTAGCTTTAACAGCGCGGTGCTTTATTTTATTCGTTCCGAGCCTTTTCTCGGCATCCTACGTTTGATCTTCGTATAGCTTGAGAGAGAATACAGCGCGTAGATAGGGGTGCATGTAAGCGACAGTTCGAAAAAGAGCCGAACAGAACAATTTTTTTCCAAAATTGACAGCACGTCCTCGTTTTCTGCAGTAAAGTGTGCGTGGATGCGTCGAGTTCATAATTACCGCTTCGAAACAGATTCGTTCTCGTTTTTATGACAGGTGAAGCTATAGCACCTAGAAGCAAGTTCTCTTCAGCTCTGACCGTATTACCCGCTCGCAGGGTTACTTGTGTTGGCCAAACGTCGTCGCCTGTAAGTACAGAACGTGAAGTTTTTATTCGCAATTAGAATCTGAGTTTATTCTGGTTATTGTTTTTTTCAGCACTTGTCTGGTATGATCGACTGTATTGCTTTGACTTTTTTGCAGATTACGCTCGCATTTAGGGCATTCGCAAATTGCTCACTCGTGATTCCTAGGCTTGTTGGAACGGCGGACCATGATACATTGAGCCTCTTACTGTTTACCGCGCACTATACTGTGCATGATATCTAAACGTAGTTCCTGATCAGAAAAAAAAGCATAACATTTTTGTGCTCATTCTTATGCTGATAACAACCGACAACAACAAATTTCAGTATCCGATTTTTATGTGAACTTTACGTTACTCTTTACTTAATGTAACATAACTATCCCGCTACTAGGCATTGCATTAGGGGAGTGTATAAGCGAATAAGTTTGTGAAAAAACTAAGGATGGCACACCTAGCGTGAAATAAAATATTACTGGCGTTAACAGATCGTGAGACAGTGCTGGGGATTAAAATTGTTGGCTCTCCCGTAATCGAGAATCGATTTAAGCATGCAATGGCTACCATATATGGTGTCTTTTGTTGCCTGTGGTGCTGCCGCCTTCAACCACGTTTCTTCTTCCAACATTCCAACGCGCTCAGCGTCTTTCGCAACTTTTAAGCGAAGCTTGAGGCTACAAGTGTCGGCGGTGGTGGTGGTGGTGGTATCACGCTGTGGGTCGATCGTGGCGATAGTGCAGAAAGGGCCAAAGCTCAATTACACATACCAGGGACAAAAAGAGAGGAGAGATACAAACATAGCGAGAGAGAGAAGAGAGAAAGGAAGAAAGAGAGAGTACCCGCCGTGGTTGCTCAGTGGCTATCGTGTTGGGCTGCTGAGCACGAGGTCGCGGGATCCAATCCCGGCCCCGGCGGCCGCATTTCGATGGGGGCGAAATGCGAAAACACCCGTTTACTTAGATTTAGGTGCACGTTAAAGAACCCCAGGTGGTGCAAATTTCTGGAGTCCCCCACTACCGCGTGCCTCATAATCAGAACTGGTTTTGGCACGTAAAACCCCATAATTAAATTTTTTGAAGAAGAGAGAGCGAAAGAGAAAGATCGAAAAAAAGAACAAAGAAATAAAATAAAGAAAGAGAGAGAGAAATAAAGAAAGAGAGAGATAAACAAAGAAAGATAAAGAGAGAAAGAAATAGAGAGAAAGGAAGAACGAAAATCACACCACGAAGGTCAGATACACGCACGAAAAGCTTCGCTTGCCCCCATTTTCTCGACAGGGGAAGGGCTGTTTCCCCTTGTCGCTTCGAAGCGGTCGGCTACAAATGTGCGGCCTTAGGTTCCCTGTATCTGCCTTTTGAACCTCGCTATTTGAAATGACAAATAAAACTTAAGTGTACTACATGTTACAGCTTGAGTAATATTGTGAACAAACATTAAGAAGAACTCGGAAGCAATATTTTTTTTTTTTTGTAAATTGTTTGGAGAGTAACTAGCGTATGTAATGCGGCCCTGTACAAAGGATTGGGGGCCAGAGACCGCATTTGATAAGTTTTGACTGGTTGCCCGGATGATCTCGTTTTGATCCTGTGCAGGAAACTGTGGTTTGCTGCCGTGACTGAAGACGGTGAGCTTCCTGCCCGCGTCCCTCCCTTTCGCGCGGACGAGATTGAGCCGCGATCGTAGGCTCCCCTCGCACGTTTTCAATCGGTACACACAGCGTAGGGCGCGCGGCGCGGCGATGCCCTTGGACTTTATGCGGAACCTCACGGCGATGATGACGACAGCGACGGCAGAAATGCACCTGGAGTGTCCATGTAATTAATATCGCAATAATTCTTGTTGAAGAGGCTACATCTAATTGCATAATGTACAAGCGAAAGGTTCGCGGTCGTAAGTTGTATATCGTATTAGACTCTTGATTTCCACAGCAGGCTTGTTATTTACTTCGTATTACCGACCGCCCAGCTCGAGAAGCTCATCGGGTTTGTTTTATATCCCCTTGAGGGGGCGCCGTGGTCGTATTTATGGCTGCAACATACAGGGTGTTTCAGCGAACACTTTCAAAATTTATTTAAGGTTGCCCATGGCAGATAGCCCAATTCTAGTTAATGAGGTGGTCTACTCGAAGAGGCCGACATTACTTGCCGAAGAAATTGAAATGCACAATCGAATTATTAACAAAAATTCACTAATTAAGTTTTTAACTAATTACCTGATGGACCATATTGCAATTTACAAATTGTAGCCGTGGAGTTCGCAAGGCGGATCCACTTGGAACGAATTCTCGGGATGGCGCCAGTTTCGAGATATTAATCCCCGAACTTTGCGGAGAAATGCATTGGCGTTCCAGTTAATTTTTTGCTTCAATGCATAAAGCGACGTTTTCTTTAGAACCTAACTGGAACGCCAATGCATTTCTCCGCAAAGTTCGGGAATCTCGAAACTGGTGTCATCCCGAGAATTCGTTCCAAGTGGATCCATCTTGCGAACTCCACGGCTACAATTTGTAAATTGCAATATGGTCCATCAGGTAATTAGTTTAAATTTTTATTAGTACATTTCTGTTAATTATTCGATTATGCAGTTCAATTTCATGTGCAAGTAATGCCCGCCTCTTCGAGTAGACCAGCTCATGAACTAGAATTGTGCTATCTGCCACAGGCAACCTTTAAGAATTTTTGAAAGTGTTCGCTGAAACACCCTGTATTTTCTGCCAGTTCTGTCGAGCGGTGGCCGAGAAAACAAGCGGCCCACATTGAGGTGCATGCTCAAAGTGCCTTCATTTCGCTTAAATGGGCTACAGTTGCTACACACGACCACTTTTCTGAAGGCAGTAAGGTGGTCATACAGGGTTCAGATACACGGCTTCTAAGTACGAGAAGGTGCTTGAAACCCGGCGCAACATCAAGGCTTCATCTTACATAAGCGACCATTAGTTTTTTTCCAAACCTATCCCGGAAACTGGAAACTCCACTGCGGCACCATCTTGTCACACAATGTTATAAAACTACCTCTTCAGTTTGCTTTTTCCGCAGTGCTTCGCGGGCAATGTGTGTTCTATTTACCGCAAGGCCTGCTGCTTCCTTTCAGCTGTCGAGATGAGATATTGCTTTTCCCGCACGACGTGAAGAGGGCCTCACGTCCTCCCCCTCCCCCTCCCTCCTGAAGCAGCTTTGCAAAAGACCAGAGCCCACCGTATTTCTATGTGCGCTAAAGAATTGGACAACACTCTCCACTCCTCTTTTCTCTGTTTCAATATGATTTGTTTTGTAGCCATCGGAGGTAAACTTTCGACATTGCAGGAAAGCGAACTTCAGAGGAAAGTACGCAACTGAAAGTTTCTTCCTTTCTGTCAAGTGGTGGGACGGATCGTCAACATGCTGTCACCAACAGGACGCCTGTCCCAGAGAGCATGTCGTCAGCGACCGAGGAGTTTCCCTGAGGACTTTTCCCTGTCGCCGTTCACGATTACGAACGTCGCTGATGTGACAGTCTTTGTGGAAGGCACGGCTAAGATGCGCGAAGTTTTACTTGTCCGTTTATCGTTAGTCTCAAGTACACACTTTAGTCCCACAAGCAGCACGCGCTTTATGCAAGAGCCAAAAGGCCAACTTGTAAGGTGGGCTGCCTAAACCAATACACGTTGCTTCGTCGCTAGGTTGGCGAAAAAATATTGCGAGCCTAGGTTTTTTTTTTTTTTGGGTAACAGAGCTGCGAAAATGATATGCGTTTTGTCCCGAAGTACTTTTATGGCGTTAGCACTTAGCGACATCATGTTTCTCAAGGAGCACACCACAAGTCGGCCTCGGGCAACCGGAAGTTGAGATGTCTCCGAAACCGCGAGAAAAAAAATGTCACAGTTTCGCCCTAAGGGCGAAGCAATGAATGCGATAGCAACAGAGCAATGTCATACGAAGTAAGGTGAGCGGCTTTGGTAGCAACAACACGCAGAACTGTTGTCGACGCCATCGGCGTTTTGCCCGCGTTAGCTCAAAATGCGTGCGGCGTTGGTGACTGTTGCTGGAGCCTCTGATATAAATAGGCACTTGGTGCCGCAGCAAGACGTCGGCTCCCTTCCCTCCCCCTCCCCCACGGACTCTCGCGCGTCTGAAGAAGGCGCGTTTGCTCTACATATATGGTCATTGTAAAGGAGAAAAGAGACGCCTACTTCTGCAGCCCTTAAGCGAGCACGGCGCAGAACGCGCGTTTGTTCTCCGCCGTGCGTTCACTCCCTGTGAAAGCGCGCGTCCCTCGCGCCCTTTCACTCGCACATACAGCGTTCGGCGGCGCGCGGCGACGATTTCATCTCCAAATGACGTCATACGGAACCTCACGGCGACGGCGACGGCGACGGCGACGCCGACGGCGACGGCGACGCCGACGGCAGAAATCTGCTTTTGAGTGTCCATATAATTGCTATCGCAATAATAAAAACACATATAAGATAAGGTAATCGTTGAAGTTAAGAGATGTATAGGATAGATATGATATAGGAGCATAAGTTTAGTTAAGGAAAGGGCCAATTAACCGTCAGGTCTTTCTCATCATTATTATGATTAACTATCATCATCAGCAATGGCTCGAGCGCCGTCTTCTTCTTCCACAGCTGCCTCCGTTGCCGCTCATTATTCCAGCGTAGAATTTCACTTCCCTTCTGTCGTCGTGATGGGGAGGCTGCGTTAACGGGTGTATATGAGCCGTTACTTAAGGGGGTATGAGCCATTCTTGGCGCGTTAGGACACGTCGTCAGTTGCTCCTCTGGGTGTGGTAGGAGAAGGACGTGCTAGCGCTAAAGACACTTAAAGGGAACATTAAGGTCACCTAATTTTTTTAACACGAAAGTGTTTTATTCCGGGGTCCACCAAGACTTCAGTGACGTATTTCCGTCACGGAAATACGTCAGCTTACAATGTACACGAACATAATACAAAGAAAGAAACCAGAAGAAAAAGTTCCACAAACATGCAAAATTTGGAAATCGAACCCACGACCTCTCGGTCCGCGACGATAGATCGCCGAGCGTTTAACCCATTGCGCCACAAACGCAATTGCAGAGAGCTACACAGACGCGCCTTATATATCTAACACTCCTCCGTGTACCCGCGCTCTTGCTCGGGGCGGTGCCGCCGCCTACGAGCAGAAAAGAGAAGTACTGCATTATGACACTAACGCGCACCGACAGTGAACGCTTCGGTGGTCTCAGCAGTGCGACTATAGTGCCTAGAATATACTTACTAGTGTGCCGACCGCCGGGCGTTTCTAATGGGAGACGCTGGCACCGCCGGTGATGCCTTCCGCCGGAGGCCACCAGACGGCGACACTGTTTGGGACCGTGCTAACCGAGCGGCGCATCGCGCGTCGCTTGCGCTTCGGATGCACTTTGGATGCGCGTTCGTAGGCGCAGTCGGTTGCGGCGCGTTGTAGCTTTCGAGCAAGTAGCATGTGGTGCCTCCGCATGTCATTGAAGACACGTTTCACTTTCGTGTTCTATACCGATTCCTATATAAGAGGGATCAACCACATTTTTCTTTGTATTAGTGCGAAACATTATTTGCCTCATCCTTCGAAATTTGTGGTAGGAAGGTAGGTTACTGTCTCGCATCACTTTAGGAAAAATATAAAAATGCGTGAGCGATCTGGGAAATTAACCTCTGCAGTCGAGCACGGCAGCCGGGTGCTCAAACCACAGTGCCAAGATTCCTTTTTTCTTTCTCTTACAATGCGTTGATTACAATTAATGAAATGGTGTATGTGGGGAACTATTTGCAATATTATGGTCAACGCTACTAGAACCAGTAACGTAGAAAACCGTCTGACGGATACTTTAATTGTTCCAAGGCCATCCAGTTCTTTGAAACACTCAGCACGTCCACCCCGTGCCACTTTCTCGTCTTCTTTCCTTGGGACAGCTCTCACTTTATCAGAATGCACCGTATCAGAATGCACTATCAGCCGCCGTGGGACTATCTCTGGGACCAGGCCACCTTATCAGTACTTTCCTCGTATCAGCTTACGCTGCGTAGCAACTGTACGACGATGTACAGACTTCATGATCGCGAAAGTTAACCAAGCTTTAACATTTCTTCGCCGAAGTGAAAAATCCATCGTCGTTTTAACACACACCGCATGAAATAGCCATATGACGTAAGATTGTATAACACGTACGTATTGCTGATGACGTCGTAATCTGTTTTTCTCTCGCTCAGGCTCGTCCAACTATGCAGTAGTCAAGCGGTCTGCCTAGAAATCACGCTATTGCCGTTCGTACAAATCGTTTACAACGTGGTCGTCCTAGTGCTGCCGTCGTCACCCACACGTACGCTCGCGACCCGCATGCACAACTTGTCAATTGACAGGAACACGTTGGTGGACTTCGTATCGTATTGCGGAACGCCAAACAACAATACTGGGTTGCCAGGTACACGCAAACTGCTTCGCGTAGTATACGCATACTCCACAGTGCGTGAGATCTGCGCAATGTTTAGTCGAATTCTGTGTCTCTTCGATTTGGCTGCACTTTCTGCACTGGTTCCGTTCCGGTACAGTGCGAGTGCAGCAGAGTGCAATGCTAGTGCAGAAAGTTCAAGTGCAGTACGTGCACTAGCTCTGCAGGTTTACTTCTAGAACGAATATGAAAGTGCAAGCCTTGTTGTCTACTCGGTGCATTTCGCTGCGTTTCGCGAATTGTCAAGGTCGATCCACATAGGTCGTGAAACTTGGAACGAAAAATGTGCCATAGCCTACTGCCAGAGAGATCAGTTAGGGGAGCACGATTGGAGCGTGACTAGGTGAGGCGTACAAACACTGACAAAAATAGGTTATGTGAAGAAAAAAAATCCAAGAATGTTTATTCAGAATACTGCCAAGCAAAGTAACAATTCCGTTTCAGATAATTTGCGCGTACTAAAACGCAATGTTTATTTTTATTTTACAATTGTATTAGTTGGTTTTTAGTGAACCCCTACCCACGCAAGTGCTTCTGGCTCAAAGATAGCAGGCCTATGCAAACTTCAGTAGAACTTTGCGCAATGGCGTTGCTCGCATTGAGCACGATGGTTTCGTACCAGTTTATTTTGATTCTTTACGCGTTTGTTCAAGGCGTGGCGTGTGTTTCGCTTCCAACTTCCTCTGAGCTAGCACCTGGCATTCATGAAAAACGGTGTGAGTGCAGATTTTTTCGTTATCGTGCATGTTCGCCCTGCTGCTTCCGACGCGCGGTGTCCCGCCTTGATTATTGAATTCGTCGCGCTATACGATAGAACACCACGCTGTGTTCATTCGTTCTCTGTAACACTGGCTCTGAGTGCCCAACAGGCAACAAAATAAGTACCTGGAAGTGATTTAAAAGTCATAATATGGTACAACGCAGTCTTTTCTTATGACTGTTGGATATGAGTACATGGGTGTCACGCGGATTTGCGAGTGCTTCATGGGTTCTGTCAGAAGATTTCGCATGGATTGCTATATTATGACTGTTCATTGGCGATACTACGTTTTTCCTATTAAAACATATTTTGTTTAGGACGGGAACAAACAGTGCTTGGGCGGGACGAATTGAGTGCGACAAACAAGGCGCCGTACAAGTACCGCCCTGTCAAAACGCTGTTTGTTCCCGTGATGTACCAACCAGCCCAGACCAGCACAATGCTTCAATATTTTCTTTATTTTAACAGGTATACTTGTATCAGGTATCAGGTTCTTTGCAAATAAAGGTGAAGTAGCTTTTGTGACCTCTCTGGCAGTGTCATTTATTCCCATCCTAAAATTAAATTTGTGTTTTCTTTATTTGCCAAAATCCTATTTGATTATGAGGCACGCCGTAGTGGGAGACTCAGGATTAACATTGATCACATGAGGTTCTTTACTTTGCACCCAATGCACAGTACATGGGTGTTTTTACATTTCGCCCCCGTCGAAACGCCGCCGCCACGTCCAGGATTTGATCCAGCAACCTCGTGGTTAGAGGCGCAAGTCTGGGAGCACTTCCCATCAACTTAGTGCAGGGCTCTCGTGAACAATTTCTACCAATTCGTACGCGTTATCACAATAATCGCTACCGTGATAGTGCCACCAAGGTACTAAGTCATGAGAACGGAATGGTTGTCATGGACGCCGTGTTTTCGTCAGCGAACGCGTTCCAAGTAACCTAACGATCGAAATCAATTTGACACGTCACGTGACTTTACTAAACAGCCCTCACAATAACCATTCAGGCATCGAACTTGTGCCTCGCATTCTTATGCCAGCTTCATAAACTGTTGTAACCAAAGCGGGAATATATTTATTATAGACGTAGTTGTAACCAAGCGGGAGATACGTCTGCTTGCAGTTATTAAAATAGCGTTGCGACATATCGTCTGCTATCGACAGCTTGCCCGATGCCTGCACTTCCAATGTAGCCAGGGAAGGTGAACTGTGAACAAATGCAGAACTGGCCTTGCAGTGAGTGAAATCGAAAAGCGTGGTGCACCCGGCATGCTCTGCACTGCAAAATCGAGCGCAAAAGGTGCTGCACTCCCTGAACTCCAGTGCAGAAAGTGCAGCCAAATCGAAGAGAGCATATATCTTGTTGCGCTTGTTGTCTTCTCACACTGTTGAGAAACGCCGTTTCTGCGATTGCTCAAGTAAGCACCAACACGCGCGAATTACGACTCTGTCCAAAAGTGTTTGTTTTTACCGCACTCTGGCTTTCTCCTTCACATGCTTCTTGTTTGTTTTTGCACTATGCATTATCTTTTTTTTTAAATTCTAGGGTTTAACGTGCCAAAAGAAGGATATGATTATGAGGCACGCCGTATAGGCGACTTTATATTCGATTCATGGAAAGCCCCATTATGGGCTGTTACACAAACACTTTCTTAGTTTTATGAAAACTTAAGTCACGTAACATGGTCATGAAAGTTGAAAAGGACATAGTTATGCGCAAACTAAACACGGACACACTAATAGGCACAGACACGCGCAAACTTTCAACTGACTTTATTTTTTCCCTATACGTTGTCAATATATACTCGCAATGACGTATGTACAACAGCGGTGATCCCATGACACACTTCAAAGATTACAACATGCCGCGCAAGAACATCATCTCAGTTTCCTTTAAAGAAATTGGTGTATCACTAATACAGGCATCTCCTTTTGACGAAATATAAAAACCTTCCAACAGTTCACGGGCAGTGGTGTCACGGCTTTTGCCCAAAATCTTGATGCCTCGGAAATTCGGTTCACACATGCAATGCCAGACGTGCGCAGGCAAATGCGCATTCTCATTATTTTTATTCGACAGCTCATGTTCCCTTGCACAAACGTTGACGCACCGGCCAGTTTGCCCTACGTACGTCTTTCCACATAATAGCGGAATTTCATACACAACGCCAACCGCTCATTTTACGTAGGGTAGCTCGTGCTTTTTGCCGCATCCTCCAGGATTATTCTTCTTATCAGAACATATCCTCGGGCAGAGCCTAGCGAGCTTGTGTGGGACTGAAAAAACAATTGGCACAGCGTGCCTACTCGCAACCTTCTTCAAATTATGAGAGGTGCGATGTATGTAGGGCGACACTTCAGGACGGCTCCAGCACTGCAGCCCAGGTTTTGCACCAGAGCGGGCTGCTTTTGACTCTTGCAGAAGAGCCTCTGCAACTGCCGTAATTACCATGCAAGGGTAACCGGCATCCAACACACGCCGAACCTGGACATTAAAACTATCCTGCATAGCATGTGGGCACGATTTCCGGAGTGCAGAACCCAGACAAAGTTTCACAATCCGCCGCTTGACTAGCTTAGACTGCGCAGAATCATATGGCAATAATGCCTTTTGCGCTCGGGGGCTATAAGACCAGCAAACATGATCGCTTAAAAACCGGAGCCGTAGATGTAAAAACTGCAGCAAGTCATTAGAAGGGGTTCCATGTGTGAAGGCCAGTCCCTTCCCACACTGCCGAAAGGCGTCAAGAATATCATCAACAGACTTGTCTAAGGTAAAAACAGGTGGTTTCTTCAAAAGTATTAAAAAGACATCTACATACCTAAAAACTTTGATAACGTTAGTTTTCTCTAAGATCCACGTGAGCTAAAAAAAATGTTGCACAAGGCAGGCGCCACACAATACCCAATGTAAATTCCTTGACGCTGAAGATAAACACCATTCACAAAGGCCACAAAAGTTGACCGAAGATAAAATTCAAGTAAACTGATAAAATCATCTACCGACATACCAGCAGAATTTTGAAAGGCAATGGCCCCGCTGGCATCAATGCAGTCTTGAACAGCAAAGAATAAATGCCCATGAGGAATAGAATAGAATAAATTCTCAAAATTTACAGAGAACATAAAATCAATAGAAGTTCCCCCCTGCAAAAATTGCATGACATCATCCGAACTCTTGTATCAAAGGGATCATTAACTGAAAGTACATTTAGTTTCTTAAGCAAGAATTGGCTGACCAAGTGCTGCCAAGATCCCTTCTCATTTATGATTGTGCGAAATGGGACTTCTAGCTTGTGCGTTAGAAAACACTAAGTGAATTTCCCTTAGAAGATCTAATTTCCATTGTCAATTTGAGAAGCGGAAAGTTTTTACACAAATTAGCTGCCTTTGTCTTTACACGGACGGCACTACTTTTAACCGCAATGAAATTCTTAGAAATGGCCTTCCCAGTCTTCTCAGCAAAAGAAGCAGCCCTTAACACCACAAACCCCCCCTTCTTATCGGCTTGGAGCAGTCCGAGGTCATTGTCCCTAAAATTCTTGACGATGAGAACTGTCGGTTCCCGGCACTGGCGGTGGTTTT
>NC_051162.1:117531828-117639328 GCF_013339745.2 Dermacentor silvarum
TATTGTATCCAACGTTTCTGCACAAATGTTTATGTCGAAAGCAACGAATGGTGCTACAATAAGTGCAGAACGGTTACATGCTTAGATTTCATTTTGATCCATTGTTACTTTGTTTCTGTGTTTCTTTCTGTCTTTTTTTACAGTGATTCGCTTTGTTGAATTCTAATTTATCGTGCTTTTGTATAATCACTTGTAGCGTCGAACTGAGCTTCTCAATGTAAAATGAGTATTGTTTCGCGCTTACCTTATTATGTATTTCATTGATTTATTCTTCTCGCAACACTCAGTGTTGCTTTGTTGGTTCTAAAGCTTAGGCGAGTGGTCATCTAGAATGCTTTTTTTTTTTATCAACCCTCCAGTTCCGTTTGAAACTAAACTGAAATAAACTTCAATTTGATTCGATGTGAGCATTTCTCACAAAAAAATGTGGTTGATCCCTCTTATATAGGAATCGGTATAGAACACGAAAGTGAAACGTGTCTTCACAGAAGTAGTGTAATGTTTATTGCACATTGATATATAATGTCTATTGGTGTTTTGTGGCTAAAGCGCCCTTAGGCGTTGATGCACCCACGCTGACGCCTGGTGGCACGTCTCCTCCATCACGACTACCAACGTCGATGACCATGAGCAACCGTCGTGCATATGGAAGCTGCACTACGCTGCACACGCTAGCACAACGCGAAAGACGAAGCACGTAACTGACACACTAATACAACGCGCAAGACAAAGCACGTAACTGAATCGTCACCGAGTCAAATCAGCGCGTACAGCGCGTCGTAATTGCAGCCTCCGCGATCAACTTCAGAAACATTTTCAGAGCTAATTGCGGAGGCCACGCTCCGCTGTGCTGAGTACGGTGAACGCCACCTAGGTGGCGTTGGTAGTGCTTCTTGATGCCAGCGTCCCTTCGAATGCTGGCATCGAGGCGTCGTAGTGCTGAGACCACCGAAGCGTTCACTGTCGGTGCGCGTTAAGGCCGGAATACATGGAGCGAATAACCGGCGTCCGAGCGAAGAACTTCGTCGGGCGGCGAACGTCCGACGGCCGGCGTCAAGAAATTTGCCGTCCGCAGCCGATCTGCCTGTCCAAACATTTTCGTCGGGCGAACGCCGCCGCCGGAAGCGTCTAGCGCGCAGCGGTGGACGACAGCCAATCAGGAGGCACTAGTTCCGGTCGCAATGCATGCTGGTGTTTCGCGCGCGCGCGCCTTTTCGCGTCGTCTGCAATCGCGTTGGTGTTGCCGTGTCTGCATGTCTCTGCACCGATTGAGTAGTTCCTAGTATGATCTCTCAGGAATCGCGTTGTATTTGTACATCCCATATCCGCTGATCTGCGAGGAAACAGACAAGCAGTGCAAGCTCTCTACAACAACCTTCAACAGAAATCTTCTGATCTCAGAGGCCACATGCTGTCGTCATGCCTATCTCCCGACTTCCCCGATAGATGACGTTGGCATCGGATATTTCTTTCGCTAGGCTTAGACGCGTTCGAAACGAGAAGCGATCTCGAAAACTACTCAAGGTTATCCATAATACTCTGTCGTCGAAGCGGCCTGAGACTAAGCGAAAGCCGTTTACGCAGTCATTTGCTTCCAACTAAGTGAATTCTACAAGGACAACGCCAAATTCAGTTCGAAGCGGGCGGCCGGGACCGCCGCCAACACGGCGGCCAACGCGCGGCGGCGTTCGCCGCATGTATTGCAACACAGCAAACATCCTGCGTCGTGTCGCCGCGTCGTTACTTGACGCGTGAAGTTCGTCGAGAAAGTTCGCTCCATGTATCCCGGGCTTTAGTGTCATAATGCAGTACTTCTCTTTTCTGCTCGTAGGCGGCGGCACCGCCCCGAGCAAGAGCGCGGGTACACGGAGGAGTGTTAGATATATAAGGCGCGTCTGTGTAGCTCTCTGCGAATGCGTTTGTGGCGCAATGGGTTAAACGCTCGGCGATCTATCGTCGCGGACCGAGAGGTCGTGGGTTCGATTCCCAAATTTTGCATGTTTGTGGAACTTTTTCTTCTGGTTTCTTTCTTTGTATTATGTTCTATGACGTATTTCCGTGACGGAAATACGTCAGTGAAGTCTTGGTGGACCCCGGAATAAAACACTTTCGTGTTAAAAAAGAAAATTTTATTGCAAGAAAGCCTTCGGAGCTGTTTAAGAATACTTTCCCTGTGCAGCGTCTTCCAGTGCAACATACGATAGTCGTTCTTCAGGATTCAATTGCTAATTTCTTTATTATTTTTGATGCTTAGTTATTTTCCATCGGTTAGCTGTGAACCAGAGCGCTGCTGAGGCTTCACTCGCGTTGCTAAAGCTTTCGTTCTCAGCCAGCTGCCCTAGTTTCGGAGCAGCTGACGCGGCAGCTGCGCCCACGTGATCGCTCATGCCACGTCACGCCGACTGCAGCGCCAGTCTGTCCAGTGGTGATGCTCTCACCCATACGCTCGGGCCAGCACTCGAAGCCAGAACGCTGCCCTGGCTCCAGCACAGAACATTGAGCCGAGCTTGATATTGCGTACCCTCGAGTTCGTCGCTTTTGCAACCAAACGCCCTGCGCATCTATGGGTGCTTCTAACCCCCATGTGCCGTTGATGCTAGGTCAGCACGGCGGCAGCGGCGTCGACGACGCGAACGCGAGCGGAGTGTCCGCATAATTGCACTATCACAAAAACATTATTGAAGCTAGTATATGGCAAAGAGCAGCTCTTCGGAAGTTCTTTTAAGAGGAAGCTTTAGTTTGGCAGCTCCTATCTAAATACATGGGAAAGGAGAAATCGTTTTCTTGGCAACCAGTGCACCAAATTTGATAAATTTATTGCACTTAAAAGAAAAAGTTAGAATTTAGTGACTGTTGTTTGCGAATTGTCTACTTAGGCCATCGGCGTTTTAATAAAAATTGTCCAGAATCGCAAATTTCTGAAAACGAAACTATCAAGTTTACAACTCAAGAATAGAAAATAATATCACCATTCTGTAAATTGCGCGTAATAATACATCTACAGCGGACCAAATTGACGTATTATACATGGCGTTTAAGCCTCCAATATGTAGGTGGAGATATTGCAAACTCGTGTAAACGATGTAACAATTCACGTAAAATATAAATTGGCACATCAAATTCACGCGCTTTAAATGCTCTAACACATGCAGTTTACAGACCTGCGATATCTGTCCTTCGTAAAGAGCTACTGATTTGTAAACCTTGTAACTTACGACTTTTTTGTAAATTTGTTTTAATACAGTCACGCCCTAAATCGAAATTCCGCATCCTACAGTCTCTAGAATATATCTTTCACAGTCAAATGCAGCCCATTTACTGGAAATCAGACCAGTGGTTATTTTAGAAAATCGTTACTGCGTTTTCATATATTTGAATAGGCGGCATTGGATTTCGGCCTAGTGTTAAAGATTCCTCTTACGTTTTCTGTTGTCAGCGCCATAGGCTTCGCTGTTTCGTCGTCAGGTTACAACAACAATCAGATATCTTCGTCGAGAAGCAAGAAATTGTCATATTTTATTTTAAATCCCCGCATACTCGCTTGCGTTATCCGATTTTTAGTTTGACGTCTTTTAAAGCTTCAGCCATCATATCGATGAAAAAACTTGGCTGCTGAGCAAGCCTGAACTGTTGATCGTAGAAGAATCCCCAGAAGCAGGACTGTTGCTGGAGGTGGGTCTGTTCCACTATCTGAATGATCGATGCCACTGTTCCATCGATGAAGATTAGGAGGCCGCTCAAGAAGGCGAGCCCGAGGGCGATCTTCATCCTCCTGCCAAGATGCCTGCGAGAAAGACCAAATTTAGAAACGTCTTACTCGATCTTTTTAAATGCTTAAGCATTCTATGCATACCCAACCAGAATCCTGTCTGTCAGGCAAGAGGAATGCAATAGGTCATACCCCCCTGAACATTTCCTCATACCCCCGTAAGCAATGGCTCATACCCCGTAAAGGCTACTAGCGCTCGGCAAAGTGAACCGAACAGTGCATAAGTCCATTGCAATCACCCATACAACACGCAGAACAGCATACGTTTCAACAAAGAACAAGCTCAAAACAGGCATCCGAACCATCAATAAAGCATTGCATACCCCCCACAGCAAATGTAGTGGTGGTTTTGACAGCTTCACTGGGCATCCAGGTTGATAAGGACCGATGAGGGTTGAAAAGGGTCGGATCATGTTCGATAAGGTTGATAACGACCGATTAGGGTTGATAAGGGTTTATACTGGTTGGATAAGTTTCTTAACATTGATAATGACACCGGGCTGCGTGGAGATGAGCAACTGGCACAATGCTTACGCGTACTTAGACAACTCCCAGAGGAGTTTCCACTCAATATTGTTTTTTTTTTCAGTTCTCGTTCATTCAGGCGAGGGGAAACTCAAGAGTAAATTCAGAAATCCTCCAAAAAGGAGTGTTTACCCCAATGAACAATCAGAACCACTGCACTCTAGAAACAAAAAATACAAAGAGTGTGTTAAAGTTTGAGCCGCGACTATTTCAATGTAGTAGCTGCATGTCATATATGCGACTATTTTCATAGAGCACTTGCGCTCCGTATACTCAAACTCTGCCACTTCTATAAAAACAGTTGCACCATTTTGGGTGTATTTTTGTCACGCAACAATAGCCATCTGTCTTGCTTCCGTTTCCTTTCTTAAAAACTCTGCCCTTGCTACTTTCCTGTCGAGAAGGCTGTGTCGCGCTGATAACGCTCTAACCGCTCGTGACCTGGAAGTACCGGGCGTATGCGTTCAAGAGAGGAAAGCCACTCAAGACAGCTGACGATTATTGTTATGAGGCAAAAATACTCTCCTTAGAGTGTAGAACGGGTAGAGCGCTAGAGTACTTCCACTATATGATTTGTGGAAAGGGAGTAACTGGCAGCAGTGCAAATTTTACTGTATTGCACGCTAGTCAGAGTAACGGCAGTGGTGCTGATTTTGCTGTGCAGCTACAGGTTGAGCCATTTCCGCTAGTGCCTGTAAAGAAATAGTAACTGAAAGCTTGTGTCAGAAACTTGTTTCAGACGGCGACGCTGACGGCAGAATGCGCTTGGAGTGTCGATATAATTGCTATCTCAATAAAATGAAAATTGCCACGTGACTGCCCGCTCGAGGCTCTGTGCGTGTATTCGCGGGCTTCTTTCACGCTCGAAAAAAACTTTTATGTCGCACGTATTGAGCAACAGAAAGCTGTATCGCGAGCTTTCTATGTTGCTCTGCTAATTTCTCATTGACACTTTTTATCTATAATTGTATTATTTGAGAAGTTGATTAAATATTTAGGACTAATTATGTAGTTCTCGAAGCGACATGGGCGTACTTACCAGGAGGCCCAGGGGGGTACTGGCCCCCGCCACTGTCATAAGTGGAGGGGCAAAGTATGCCATTTGCTCCCCCCCCCCCCCCTACACTTTTGACAGCGGGCACTTTCGGCTGTGCACTGGGCAGTCCAGCAAAACTACAGCTGAACTTAATTTTGTTTCTTAACAGACTGAACATGTAAGTAATACTCTTCTTTACTACGTTTCCCCTGCTTGCGCAGCGAGGATTGTCCTTTGTGCCTCCTCGTCACGCGCGAGGAGGCGCTCACCATACGCGCTCGCACAGCGCTGAAGGCGGGATGCTGGGCAGTTCCCGCCCTAACAAAGGTAAGCTTGCGCTACTTGCGTCATGCCCACTTTTTTGGGACCACTATATCAGCATTTGAAATCGCAGTCAGCTTGCTATATTTAACTTGGGCGCAAGAGGGAGGGCCCTATGAAGTACTATAATGAGCCGCGCCCAACGATTTGTGCGCCTTACAGCATGAAATCGTTGGATTATCAAATGCTGGAACTATTGGATATCCGTCGAGCGATAGCCTAAATAGCGCTGCAGTCTCAGTATCTTATCACCATCAAAAGTTTGATCAAACTTCTTGCAGGTATAACTGTCGAATTCCATTTCGTAATCACGACGTATCGCAGATATCTTCGTGAAAATGGCCTTCGTCGAACGCGCAGAGCGATTTCAAAACCGATAGTACGCTGACTTGGATACTTGGATGTTTTCTAAAGGCATGTGTCACTTCTGAGGAGCTACACTATTATTTTCCGGCAGGAGCAATAACAGCAGATATTGCATACTTTGAAGAAATCAAGGCTGCTTTTTCTTGCCGTGTACCCGAAACGTGAACAGTGTAGGTTGCTTATGCGCTCTGAAAACATTTGTTGAATACTTGCGTTCTCCCAATTTTTATGCGTTATAAACGACATTAGTTGTCCCCTCCTCCCCGGTATGATCGGTAAACTATGCGGGGCACAGTGTTTCTATTTATTCGAAGCACGAAGCTATGCTCTGAGGAATGAGCGATAATTTTTGTTTCTTTTTCTATGTAGTTTCTTTACAGCCTTTGCAGAAAGTTACTCGTTGAAGAGTGCCAGGGTGTCATACTGGCGGCAAGCGAAATGTTTTCCAGACTCCTAAAACAACAGCCCCAAATACGGACTTGAAATTCCAGGAAAATAGGGAGAATGTTATGCGCCATGCGTTGCGAAACTTTAATTTTCCTGCTTTAAATGCAAGTGTTGCAGATATTTACTAAGCCCTCGTATTTCCATATGTTTCCTGCATCATACGAGATCGTAGTTTGTTTCTGCGGTGTCCTCGGCTGAGCTGAACAAGGCATTTTATTTATATCTGGGGGGGAAATTATGCGCATGGTATGGTTAATGTTTAGGCAATGTTCCAAATAGGTGGTTTACATGCGCCTTTTCCAGCAGAATACGTATGCCAGTGGTCCATACCGTTATTATAGTCTGTTTTACGAGCGGCGTAAAACTTATACGGCTGCGCTGGCAGAGTTACAACAACTGAGGTCAAATTTTGCGAACATAGGGGGAACAATACGCCAACTTTATGTGTGGTGGTAAATGCGTATTGACCACATACAGCTTCAAAAAATGATAAGCCAATATTCGATAGAATCACGCTGCTGTTATTACCTAATTTTTCCAATGTCCCAAGGGAACTCTGCGTTTCAGATATTTTATACTTTGAAGAAATAGGTAGCATTTCATGTGGAATGTGTCACGTAGGTTTAATGTTTATGGCCATCTTAGAAGCGTTGCGAAAAATTATTGAACCCTCGTTTTTCTTTTTTCTTTTTACTTCTCCATGCGTGATATATTAGGTTCGGCTGGTGTCCTCACTGAACTAAAGGAGACAGCTTCTGTATATTTAATGGCTGAAAGTGAAAGGCAAAGGGGGACGTCTACGTAAAGTTAAAAACAGATGGGTAATTGCGGCTTTCGCAACAAATTACGTACGCAAGCGCTAAGTACTCTAGAGTGTTATGACCGTGTCTAACGAGCGGGGAAGAATTGAGTGCGTTGCCCTGGCAGAACTGTATAAAAGCCAGCAAGACTAAATTTAGCGATACTTGGTGGTACGCTATGGAAACTCTCAGTGCGAAGTTAAATGCCTTTGGATCAAACGCAGCATTTGTAAATAACATTCTTATTCAAGTGTTAAAGCGGGTGATATGGCAGCTATCAGGTATGCTTCCTTGTGTCTCGACACAGCTGTAGGTTACAGCAGGTTTATATTTCATGGGATGGCGAGGGGAGGTTACGGTATGTGTAATGTCCGACAATTTTTTTTTCATGTTCCTTGTCAAGTTCGAAGTGTAGCAAGTAATTACTGAGCCGTCGTTCTTCCTCTCTATTTTCATCCGTCATAAGACGTTCCTACTTGGTAAGACGTTCCTCCTCGGTGAACTGAACAAGACACTTTGTTTATATTTGGCGAAAATAAACGGCGCGTTAGGATCAATATGTGGGTAAACTTCAAATACAGGGGACTAACTCTGACACTGGCAGTAAATTGCTCACGCGTGCGAACCGGAGCTTTGTGAATGTGCGTTTCGAACAAGGCAGAATTTATTCCGCTGCCTCGCGCGAACTGTGGACTCAAGCGATATCAAATCTAGCGAAAATTAAGGCCTTGGGGAGGAGGGGGGCCAAGGGGGGGGGGGGGGGGGGGAGGAAGGACACCGTTGTAAATGCTGTGGAGAAGTAACACGCATAGTGATGAATTACTGGCTTTTAAAAATTCCCAACAAGAAGTTCTCCAAAGCATGACATGCGGACAAGGGTTCAAACAGACCAATCATATACGGGCAACTTTTCGATGAGCGAAAAAGCCGGCGTCATCTGTAGCAGCGAAATGACACCTAAATTCCCATTGTCTTCGACGCCACGTCACCACCGCGCCTCGACGGAGCAGAGCGGGCGAATCAGAACACCGCCAGGCGTTGCGTCATAGGAGAGGGCATCGCTGCGACGCCTCGACGGAGCAGATACAGCAACCCGGCTCAGAACGCGAACGTCTGTTGGCTCGAAAACGCGCAACGGAACGGTGTCAAGTGCCCGCGATGAGCCCCGAGGAAGATAATGAACATTTAACACAGAAACTCTAGTTAAAGGGAAACTGAGACTTCCACCCAAATGTAGCAATTTGCTAGAATGGAAACCCAACCGGGTTCCTCGATAGAAAGCCTCGCAGTTGAAGAAAAATTCTTCCTTGTCCGGGAGTCGAACCCGGGACCACCGCCTTTCCGGGGCAGCCGCTCTACCATCTGAGCTAACCAGGCGGCTAGCAGATGACAGGGCGAAGTCAAATTTGTCGACAACTCGAAGCAAAGGCAAGTGTCTGATGTAATAGTTCAGCGGAAATCCGCTAGGTGGAGATAAGTAATTAAAGAAAAACTGAGACATCCACCCAAATGTAGCAATTTGCTACAATGGAAACCCAACCGGGTTCCTCGAAAGAAAGCCTCGCAGTTGAAGAAAAATTCGTCCTGGTCCGGGACTCGAACCCGGGACCACCGCCTTTCCGGGGCAGCCGCTCTACCATCTGAGCTAACCAGGCGGCTAGCAGATGGCAGGGCGAAGTCGAATTTGTCGACAACTCGAAGCAAAGGCATTTTTCTTCAACTGCGAGGCATTCTTTCGAGGAACCCGGTTGGGTTTCCATTGTAGCAATTGCTACATTTGGGTGGAAGTCTCAGTTTCCCTTTAACTACTTATCTCCACCTAGCGGATTTCCGCTGAACTATTACATCAGAAACTCGTAGTGCAGATGCGTAGAGCCAATGCAGTGAGACAGCAGCGGATATGCAAATTTCAAAAACATTACTCGCAGTGCAAAACTCCCACGACAGCTCACTGGCGTTCAATTGGACATTTTTACTTTCACATTCACAACTCATAAAAAGAGCTTAGGTGTCCTCGGGTTTTTTAAAGTATGCGATATAATTGCAGGAAACTGAAAAGTTTATTGCAACCTTTCGAAAGAAACAGCGTCGCTGGCAATTGGGTTGTAATTTTCTAAGGTCGGACACATGTGCTCGATTTCTTTTTCTTGGCAATATTGCAAGTGACTTATGTTTATTGTACTTCGTTGTGTATAACCTCGACGATACTGGTACTTAAACTAGCGATACATTTATGCTGTGGATACATGCTTCCGATTAATTTATACATTTATGCTGCACCAAGTACCATTATTCGGGTAATTAATAAATTGGTTGTAGCAAATGAGCATTTCTTTGTGCGCTGTAATGCTGCTGCTGGGCGGGATCAGGGACTTCTGTCAGGCGCTCATTGCGTTTTGCCCCTGGATCATCGTGAGATTTTATATATTTGCTCGAAATACCTAAATGCAAATTCAAAGAAATGTGCGGGCACCCACGGCCCCCGTTGTGTGATTGATAAAGAGGTCTATGTCGGCGACATATGAAAATATCTGACAGACACATTCCCAGGCTCTTTCACTTATTGTAATAGTAATTCTATATATATATATATATATATATATATATATATATATAAGTTTTGTTCATTTTGACGCGTGACGCTTGCTTCCCGTATACAGGGTGTTTCAACAATCATGCACCAAGATTTAAAAATATGCAAATGCCACTTAGCTGGACAGACCCAAGGTAATGTTGTTTGACGTCGCTTGGCAGTGGCGTACCAACTATTGTTTGATTGTAAGAGAGAGAGAAAGAAAGGTCCCATCGGTTGCGGTTTGCCATCCACTCGAGAAATATGTGGTACGCCACAGCCAACCGACGACAAACAACATTAGCTTGGTTCTGTCCAGCTACGTGGCATTTGCATATTTTTAAATCTTGGTGCATGATGGTTGAAACACCCTGTATACGGGAAGTAAGCGCCACGCGTCAAAATGAACAAAACTTTTTTTACGGTGACCGTGTTTTACGGTGATGGTGACAAGAACTTTATTTAGTCTTGAGAAACTGGCCCCTATTCCGGACATTTTGCATACTACTGAGACATGGGTGCCCATCTAGATTTGTGACTTGCGCTGACTCACCACTGTTCACGCTGATTCATGTTTGCGTGCAGGCGTACGCCGAACCTCAGCGTATTAAAGTTTCACACTTTTTAACACGAAAGTGTTTTATGCCGGGGTCCACCAAGACTTCACTGACGTATTTCCGTCACGGAAATACGTCAGCTTACAATGTACACGAACACAATACAAAGAAAGAAACCAGAAGAAAAAGTTCCACAAACATGCAAAATTTGGAAATCGAACCCACGACCTCTCGGTCCGCGACGATAGATCGCCGAGCGTTTAACCCATTGCGCCACAAACGCATTTGCAGAGAGCTACACAGACGCGCCTTATATATCTAACACTCCTCCGTGTACCCGCGCTCTTGCTCGGGGCGGTGCCGCCGCCTACGAGCAGAAAAGAGAAGTACTGCATTATGACACTAACGCGCACCGACAGTGAACGCTTCGGTGGTCTCAGCACTACGACGCCTCGATGCCAGCATTCGAAGGGACGCTGGCATCAAGAAGCACTACCAACGCCACCTAGGTGGCGTTCACCGTACTCAGCACAGCGGAGCGTGGCCTCCGCAATTAGCTCTGAAAATGTTTCTGAAGTTGATCGCGGAGGCTGCAATTACGACGCGCTGTACGCGCTGATTTGACTCAGTGACGATTCAGTTACGTGCTTTGTCTTGCGCGTTGTATTAGTGTGTCAGTTACGTGCTTCGTCTTTCACGTTGTGCTAGCGTGTGCAGCGTAGTGCAGCTTCCATATGCACGACGGTTGCTCATGGTCATCGACGTTGGTAGTCGTGATGGAGGAGACGGGCCACCAGGCGTCAGCGTGGGTGCATCAACGCCTAAGGGCGCTTTAGCCACAAAACACCAATAGACATTATATATCAATGTGCAATAAACATTACACTACTTCTGTGAAGACACGTTTCACTTTCGTGTTCTATACCGATTCCTATATAAGAGGGATCAACCACATTTTCTCTCTCTCTCTCTCTCTCTTTCGTTTCATACGCTAACAACGGGCCCCGCAAGACTTCATCTCACTGCTGGGCTCTCGCTGCAAACATTTCATCCGGCCAACTGCAAAACGTTGACTGCATAAATGTACAAACACAGACGAGTACTGTGGACCTACGTGATTGCATAATATATTCGTTCATTAACGAGGAACCCGTTTGATTTTCATCGATCCATGGCTCCGGCCGGCCGAGGTATGCGACACAGCGCGTACGCGATTCACTCATGAAGAAAAAGAATGTGCTGAGCGAAATGTTGAACAAGTCACAGCATTGACTGCAATTATGCTAACCGTCCAAAAATTAAACGTTGATGAAAGTACACGGAACGTGAATATGTAATTCAATTTTTATTTACATTTCCTTGGCACAGCGAAGCCGATTCATGCTCCTTGTAAAATATTTGAGTGGGAAATGACTATGACTGGATGAAAGAAAAGATGTGAAGAATACACTGGCCAAAATGACAGTGTGGTCGAGGAGGTCGTCAAACTTACATAAAAAAACAGCGTAGAGCACAATAGTCAATTAAACATTAAGTGCACGTCCTTTAAACACGAGTAAAAAATAAATAAATGTGAGTATGCATGCTGAGTAATAGAACATAGCATGTATTCCACAACTTCTGAAATACAAACGCATGCATTTTGCAAACGCAAGCACTCAGAAATTAAGCAACTCCGAATGTACATGCAGCAGCTTGTTGGAACACCGCATATACCGTAAAAATCTCAGTGAACCCGTAAACTGCAACCACCGAGAAGAGCTCAAACTGGAAACTTGTAAAAATGCGTTTCAGTTGCGGTAGCAGAACCGTTGCAAGCCTCCTGATTAGCTCGAACAATAGAGCGACCGCCCTGCAAACACACTGATTCCTCAGTTTGATTCCCGGACCAGGCTGAATTCCTTCTACAACTGCGAAGCATAATTTCCGATAAACCCGGAGGAATTTCCTATTCGGCTTCGTGCTAAAATCGTATGAATGACAATTTTCCCCTGTCGTGAAATTGACTCCTTGTAGCGAATTTTCGCAACACTGGTTCGCCAGAACAAAAAAAGGCCCACCTTTTTATTGTCACCTCGATTTGCGTCCCGACAAACGTGTCTCGGCGTCTGTAACGGCGGTCACGCTTAAGTCCGGTTACAGCGCGCAGTTAAGGATAATTTCAAATCTAACGGCTTGAACCAAAAATTCAAAGGACGTTAATTAAATGAACGTAGTAATAATGGTAAATAAGGGTATTTAAATCTATTCTCGTGGTTAAGGAGTTTCGAATACGAGTGCGAGTGGTTCTTGGTATCTGAGTCGTACTCACCTAGCATCATTTTTGAGGAAACCGGACTCAAAATATGCCGTTCAATGGTTTGACATCACGAGACAGTATACTCTCAGAAACGAGCGGTATGTGTCACTTATCATCTGCGCAGGTCAGCAATTGCAGTCCTGCGCATGTACACGTTTGTGCGTACATAGCTGTACACTTATGGTTTTACACTCTTGAGTAAAGTTTGGTAAAGAATTAGAGTCGCAGGTGCGCATGCGTTTTGTTTCGTCGTACTGTGCACAGTTTCCCTGTTTCCTCTAATGCAAATATTGATCAACTCGCCCAAACGTCATCTCTACAAAGCTAGTGGCTAAATAATGACGCTGTGGAGTGACTTGATTGATGGGTGGTTTATTTATTGGTTTATGATGCATTATGCTATTGGAAATGTTGGCACAAGTACATTGTGTCGCCAATATCTCCACAATGATAAATTGCTTAATGAATGAATGATGACGATATGTGAAGTGAGTCCTTACAGCTATTCTTCAGTTTTGCTATCACACGTGGGGAGGTTGATTGTAACTAAAAAAAGAAGAAAAAAAAGCTGCACAAAAAGTAAATGTAAGATTTTTTCCATAGCCTAGAAAAGACACCAAGGAAAACGATCTTCTAGCGTTCCAAGACAGTCACTTACATAAGGACTACTAAAAAATCTCGAACTGGACGTATACAATTAAAAATAAAATCGCTTTCAGCAAAAAAAAAGCAAGCGAAACAATATTGAGGTTGCTGAGTTATGCCATAGCGTAAGAAATAGATGAGACCCCACTAAATACTGACAGGCACGCGAACGAAAAATTGCAATTTAAATGACGCACGAAAGACAAGCTGCCACCTGCAAAAAAAAATAATCAGAATATATAAAATAATCAACGAATGTAAGACAGTAAAGCTTAGGTAAACTTCGTCAGTCTCATAATAATGTTATTAGGACATTGAGGGCAATCTCTATTTGGTGGTAGGCACGATTTGAGGTACCGTGGTCGTTTTTTTACCCTGTAAGACACACATTTAATCATATAGTGTAGAAATACTCCAGTTACACAGGCTTGAATACTAAAGACGCGTCCCCCATAGAAGTGGGTGATTATGCGCATAGTGCGAGAAGAGAAATGATCGGTGTTCAGGTTTCTGGCCATGTTCCTCGCTCGGGGTTCTTTAGTCTAGCCCTCCTGGGAACACTTTCCGACGCTGCGCGGTAGGTTCATCTCGGGGAGAAGGGGCCCGAGGTACTGCTTGTAGATGGCCGGAGGTTGCGTCATCGCGTACTGTCCCTCGTAGCAGAAGCCCCTGAAGCAGGACTGCTGGTCCAGCTGGGCTTCGTGTACTATCTGCATGATGGCCGTCACGGTGCCCCCGATGTGAACCACCAGGCCGGTGGCTAGGGCCACCAGCAGGGCCATCTTCATGTTTCTACTCAGGGGCCTGCGAGAAATTCGGTAGTTATTTGTTACTTGTTACTTTCATACCCCACTTCGTTACCTCGTCAACCTGCCCACCTATACATAATACTTTATTCGTCTGCGAAACAAGACTGTGCGTATTCGTCTTACCTCACGTGCAGTGTATTCGTTTAAATACTATAATGTACGATCACCATCTGACTGATACCTAATCACCCTTATCTTGAATAAGCTGACCCTAAGCTATGTTCAGAAAATTTTAGTCTCACTACGCAACCTCTGTCATCGTCGACTATATTTTATTTCCCCAGGCATTTATTCAGTTACATTAAGAGACAGCTGGGTACCTGCTCCACGGATCGCATGGCCTGCTGAACTCCGCTTTTCCTCTTATTCCCAACAACCCCCGTTTGGTTTTTAGCCGACACCACTGTGTTCCTGCCTCTAAACGATATACGCCGGCCAGCTTTCTTTACATCGGCCGTTGCGTGGTGCATAGCTTCAAAAATAAAAAAAGAAAGAAAAGAAAAACATTGTGACGTCCATAGCATCTTCCAAGCTTCTCACTTATTTACATGCCACCAACACAAAATAATACCCCTGTCACAAGGCACGTGTAATGTCATTCGCAGCGAATGAGATTACGTGTTAATGCCATTTTTGTTGCTTCTGCACAGGCATAGCGAATGACATTCACAGCTAGTGGCATTCGCCCATTGAATGAGTTTCCCGGACTCATTCACGCACGACTTGTGTTATCTCGACGACAGGGGCTTGGCAAAAAAATCGAAAAGTTAGAACGAAATGTAATATATTTTCAAATAACCACCCAATGTTTACCATTGTATTACTAACAATATAGTGAAAATATGTAAACAATACGCGCGCGATTTGTTAGGTTTCGTTATCATAGCAGTGTGAGGATAAACATTGCCATCAATTGCGAATGCCATTTTGTTTACCCGTGTAGACTGGAAACGCGAGAGCGCAATGACATTCGGTATGAATGTCATTTACTGCAAATGACATTACATGCGCCGTGTGACGGGGGTATAAATCTTGTTTAAAATCCAACAGTTATATTCTTCGCTGCGTCCAGCAGGCCAGTCTGCCGAAGCGCAAATTTACTCTTGCTGACTCAATTCGTTTCATTGGGTGGGCCTATAGTACTCAAACTAAACCTGCCTCAAAGACCAAGCCGTGAGTGGCGAGACGTACTCGAACCATGGATCATCGTAACCTCTGCTTAACTTCATACCTACAGTATCTGGTTGAGTGATATTGGTTTCAACTACATAACCGTATGAACGTATCAACGCACTTAGTCTGGTGTGCTGCCGCTCAAAAAGCGGCAGGGTAGTGATGCAGGCGTCCGCTTATCGCTATCACGATCTGCTGCAACGGATCGCAGCACATCACTGGCGTAACTCGAGCGGCCAACGCCTGCACAACTGCCCTGTCACTTCTTATGGAGCGGGATAAATGCGCCGTTAGTTCATACGAGGCACGTTCATACGACGTTGGTTGGCGTTTGATCGCGAACGCCAAGAGACTGGTTGTGGTGCACATACAGGGAATCTGTTTACATTTAGCCATCTGTACTGCCCCTACAAATGTGCTTCTCACCACCTCTGTGCTCTACGGTATCTTGAACAGAAATGACAAGTGGTGCATAAATATCCTCACTGCAACAAACGTACGCTTTCAAGCGCATAATCCTATACAATTAAAACACGCATTTTCCCTCGCTTCGTCCCTTAGGTTTACACATAAAATGCTGTTCAACTTAATCCCAGCTAGTTTTAAAGAAGCAGGCGCTCTCTTTCACAATAATTATCATTGGTTCGTAGCGCTTCTTTTTTAGAATTCCGGCAGAGCTGTGTGTCATGTGCACGCGTGTCGTTGACTGGACGCAGTTGATGGCTAAATTGTAGTGTCGGATAAAAGCGGTCACAAGTTTGGCGCGTCCCTACACTGTTTATAGAGAGCTCACGCGTAAACTAGCGAATCCTTCACTTTTAACATTCTAAAGGAGCGCAGAACTCAACACCAAAACCGCCTCAACCTCGGCACGCCAAGAGAAAGAGTAGAGAAAAATAGAAGTGAGGAAAGGCAGGGAGGTTAACCAGAAGCACGTCCAGTTTGCTACCCTGCACTGGGGAAAAGGGTATAGAGATGAAAAGAGGGAGAGAGAGATGAGATAGAGCACAGTTCCGCGCACATTTGAAGATTCGCACCGAGTATACACACGGTCGCCAAGGCTTTCTCATAAAGGTATGGGCCTGGTGCGGGTATACCTCTCGGGCCACTGTGGCGACCCTTTGCAGAGGACGGCGTAGAAAATGGGCGGCAGCACGAAAGCGACGGGGCACGCGAACAGAGAGCCGACGAGTGCCACCAGGGGTCCTTCGTGAGGCACGGCCAGCGCAAGCACGCAGGCGCACACCATCAGTGGAGACGCCATCTTGGCGCGGCTCCACACGGTCCCTGCGGAAAAGTTATGGCACATTGATGCTCGTTCCCCCAGCTATAAGTGGAAAGTTGGTGTTATTTTTTACGCTGTTAGCGTCTAGTCGGTAGCGTGCTCTTTCTTGTGGCGTGCTCAACCAAAAAAAGCGGTAGCTGGAAAAGGGCGTTGTCTTTCAGTTCCCGCGTAACAGATTTATGTTCTCCCGTACATTCTGATAACAGTCTGAAGCTATCATGTCTGAAGCTTGTGTATAAGTGGTACTTTACGCATTTCCTGACGCCGTTTACTTCTGAACATTAGTTTAGTTAAATAAGGCACTTGCGCTTTGCGGACGGCCTTGATGAATGGGGATGTATGGTGCACTAGCGCAGACGTGCGTGTGCTCGTCACTTACGTTGCTTGTGGCGGTGGGACTCGCGTAGCGTCGTCTAACGTCTGTTGGGGTGGTGGTACTTGTCTAACGTCCGCACCAGCTCTATTGTACATCCACTTTCACAGGGTGGAATGGGGGCAGATGTTTTTCCACTTATCGGAACGAAGCGGCGTTTCTCATAAAATCACAAAATAACGTGTTTCACATATCTCAACCTCTTCCTTTTTTTTTAAACGTACATAATAAAAATGTGGAGCTGCGCGTTCTAGTGAAATAGCCAATGTTATTCGGAACAGTGTTTCACATACATGTGTCTATTAATCGGTACATATTTCCCGCACCTGGAACGATTTTTACGTGGGCTGCCCTGCATCTTTACTTCGAACTGTTCTAAGTATAGGTAAGTAGAACAATGTTACAGTTAACACTGCCTACTGCACTGGAACACAGTTCCACATACGTATATGTGTACATACATTTAAAAAGTCAAGGTCCCGATATATGAAAATCGTTCCATATCTTATGCGATTTTCTGTGCAACGCGGTTTCATTGAAGTTTCCACCTATAGCTGGGACCTAACTGGAACAAGATTCAGCGTGTAAGAAGCAGAGAAAACCACATAAAGCTTACGCTACGTATAACTTTTTTTTTAATCGCAGGGCTGTATGGCACGCTAGTATTCTCGTCTCAGCAACACCAGAGAGATAACAGTGAAGCTGCCGACTAAAGCACTAGGTTGCCGTGCAATAACTCCCTATATTTTATCTGTGTTCACTGTAAAAAAAAGTTGTGGAGTCTCTTAGGATTCTCTATTAATTTCGTTTAATTTCAGCAAGAGTCATACAAAAAGAAACAAACATGGAATTATTGGACTGCATACGGAACGCTTCGGTATGGTTTCCTTAAAGGATACAAAAGAATGGCACTATACCTAAATCAGTTTAGACTGGTGAATTATTATGTCAAGATATTAATTTCATTAATTTGTCGGGAAAGGCAGATTACAGTTTACTGAAGAACGCGAAGGCTGGACTTCCGTTTACTAAATTTCATGCCAGAACCTCAGCGCCGGTACATCCCAACGACGTTGGGGATGTCAACACACATTATAGTATTTGGACCCTTTTACCCTGCGCTAAGCAATTGTTAGGCAAGTATCTGGATATCCGCAACCTTGCAGTTCACTGCAATATATCCTGTTTGCTTTTAACAACATGGCATTTTGCAACAGCACGGCTGTCATCGCTAATAACAGCGCACTGAAAGCGAAGGCCTACGCATATGGAACACAACACAAGCGCTGCGCTTTCAAGTGAAAAGTTATTGAGGAAACGCGTTATTGTACACTTCCTACTGCACACGCGCACCTGAAAGGTAGCGAAATAAGATGACAAAGGATATCAGCTATCTTAGGTACAACAAAAAATAGCACGAGAGAAACAGGTGGGTGCTTAAAAACCATATCGAAAGCAGTGTGGCACGCAACTACCAGCCATTTGCAAATTCTAAAATTGAAAACTGTTTTTCTTTGGAGGGATTACAGCGTCTCTGTGGCACTTCTTTGTGGCGTAGGCTACCATCGTATCGCCCACCAATTGGGACACAACGCTTCAGCGATTGTGTTCAGCCCACGTCTTCGTTTTCAGTGCCGTCTTTCTATTAACCACGAACCAGTACCAACGTGTTCGGTTTCCAATCCTCTTCACTGTTGCTTACAACAAAAAACGGCTCCTTGTAGCAGCCCGCTCGAAGCCTCGGAAAAGTAAATAATGCTTAGGACGCATCTTCCCGTTTCTCGGGGCAAAAAACTGACAGCGGTGCACAGCGGTGTTCAATTAAAGATCCAATCTTGAGCATTGCTTGTGTAAACAATCGTTCCACTGCATGACAGGATTGCTAGGACATGCGAAAGCGTATATTGCAATGGAGCTGCCTATAGCGCAGTAGCGAAGTCATTGACTCTCGGCTGCTGAGTCTGCGTCTATGGTGTTTTTTGCTCACGAAGAGTTTCCGGAAATTTGTATTAAGTTCTCGATTCCCTAGAAATGTAATGTAGTCCATTATCCATAAACCATTGACTAAACCCAAATAGGTGGTGGCAAAGTGCATGACGTCACAGCTTGGTGCTGCGGCAACTAAAAGGCAGGGTCGCCGCCCGTACTTTGTTTGAAGCGCGGAGCACTTTAGGGCCCCGGGATGTCGTCCCTCGTCGGTGGCTGTCACGCACGACACAAATTAAGGTCTACGTAGGAAATAAAATTCCCATAAAATTCCCTAAAATCGTTCAAATTAAACCAAATAGGTATAAAATAATATAAAATAAGGAAACCATCATGAATTAACGCATTCATTAGCCCAAATTAATGAAAACTCGATCGAGAACGCCAAGCTGATACCGAAATTATAGTCAAGAGAGGGGGGCCACAGCCTCACAAGTGGAAAGATTCCGCTAGGGCGCGCTGAAAGAGAGCCGTTCCTAAAGTCCCTAAAAAAAGTTTTTTTAGGGACTTTAGCCGTTCCTGCGCTCCAGAACGCTCTTTCCCGCCATGTACGCCGAGCAGCAGGCGCGCTTCGAGCGACAGCGGGCGTTCGACCGTGAAGGACAGTACCGACGCAGGGCTGATCAAGTGGTGCGCGCCCGAGAAGCTGAAGTTGCTCGCCCGCGCAGGCAAACTAATCTGTGAAACGAATAGCTAAACACAAGATAAACACAGGATAAGACAAGATAAACACAAGGAAAACACAAGGAAAACACCGGTGAATCACTGCTCCGCACTTCCCCAGCTTTCACGTTGAGTGGAACTCCATTACCGCCGAGTTTACCATTGCATTAGCGCCGATTTTTTTTTTAGTACTTCCTGGTTTACGAGTCCTATTTAGGCGGTAGTAATGACCGTTCCGGCATTGTGGAAGCACGCTATGCTTGCTTACCTCAACGTGATCATATTCTTTTTTTTTACTGTCTCTGTAAAGTGAGGCTAACGAAAACTACTTAGATAAAACAGCTCAGTGGTACAGCGCTTCTGGAATGAGCGTCAACTAACAAAAACGTATTCTTGGAGCAGCAGGAAACGCCCGTACGTAGACTCGCTACCTTGCAATCTCCGCATCATACGGCTCCGTCCCATGTTTACAAGCTGCGACGCAACAGAATTAATGTCAACTTGAAACGTTTCATTTCCGAACACATCGACTTAAACGTTCAGTGACCCATCTCGCTATCGTATTTGGAAGAGTACCCACGTTTCCCGTAGTCCTCGATGCCGTCGTACTCAGTCCAGGGTGAAGGCGACGATGTTGCCCGTCGGCAAGACGCTCATGGTGAGGAAGAAGTTGGCGGCCGTTCGGGTCCTCTCGGAGTTCAGCGACATGATGACGTTTCCGCTTACGAGCCTCCCGAACGCCGCGTAGCCCATCACGCCGACCAGGAGGCAGGCAGAGGTGTACCCTTCGAGCAAAACAGTTAACCGCATTACGTGGTTGGACGACCCAAAACGGCGCTGTGGGAAATGAGAAATACCGTTTTGGAGGGCTACGGAATAATTTTAACCATGGTGGTCTTTAAAGTGTAGCTAAAGCAAGGTATAAAATTGTTCTTTATTATTATTATTCTGCCCCCCATCCAAATGCGGAAGCAAGGATTCGAACTCGTGATCTCGATCTCTGCAGTAGAACGCCATAGCCACGGAGCCACAGGGAGCTCAACTACTTCTTAAGCTTCTTTATTAACCTCCTGGTTTGTCCCCCAAAATGTTAGTGCCGGTAAAATGCATTGATTTCACACTTTTCTTTTCAAGGGCAGCGGTTAGCGGCCGAACGTGATATGGTAATGTCTGCCGTATGCACTCCAACCGATTTTTTTTTTTTATTCTTCCGTAAATTTCTTTCTCTGGATCCGGGTCCTTCGTGACAAGTATGCCTAAATAAGAGCTTCCTTTCACAGATTCTAGACGTAGACTGCTAATCACGAAGTCTCATTCTCTTGCAAGGCTTATGAACATTACCTTAGTCTCCTGCAAACGAATCTTAAGACAAACCCTTTACCTAGATTTAAGTGCGCGTTAAAGAACCACAGATCATCAACTTTAACCTGGTGACCTCCACAATGGCATCTTTCATAGCCCCGCAGAGTCGCTTTATGACGTTAAACCCCAGGAGTCATCAATCAGACCTGCTCTTACACTATGTAGTTCCTCAACGTTTAGTAAAACACTCGTGTCACCAACGTAAGAGAAGCTCAGGCGGAACAATACCGGGCCAGGCACGGCGCTAACTCCAGCTTCTGCAAGACCACCACCAACCCATGGTCCGAGCACTTGGCCCAGTTTGTGGCTTACCAGCGACGCTATAGCCAGTTGCTCGCTTGAAGTGCGATGGCGTCGCCGAGTCCCGCCTCACGTTCGTGAACCCCGAGACGCTTGCGTAGTTGAACGCGATGACACCGAGACCTACGAAGAAAGGCACGGCCGGCGGGGCAGCGAACGCGCTCCTGTCCATGGGCGAGTGACCCGTGCCGCCTTGTTTGTGTGCGGCTTGGCTCAGGATTTGGCGCAGCTCATTCCACGACCCGGGTACCCGTGGCGTCTGCACCGACCCGAAGCTGTCGGCAAGACCGGTCAGCAGCAGCGACAGAAGCGTCAGCGACAATGGCAAGCTGACCACGCTGCACCTGCGTGGACGGTTGTCGGGAGGATGATGTCAACATGCGACTAAACGCAAACCGTGTTTTACTGGCATACACCAACGCTGCTCTTCTAAACCGTTTTCTTATAGATGTAGCAAAGTATCTGTTTGTTGGGCAGCAGAAACATATCGTCAAAGAACGGTGGATGTTTTATTTCAGTTCCGTCTTGAAAACCGTGGTTTTCATAAATGCTGCATGCCAGTGCAGACAGGTAGAATGGTAGAGATATGAGGAAGCATTATTAGAAAATCTAAAGAGGATTTTTGAGTGGAAATTTTCTTCAATCGTTGAAACCGTTCAAAAATTGCAAGGTGATCGTCACAGCACAAAAAAGTTTGGGTAACAAATGTTTTGTAAAAAAAAAGTAAATCGCATGATGTTCCAACCAAGAGGGGTATTCTGTAAGTGCCCACCTAGTGGACAGTCCATTTCGGGCACCGCTGATTGGATGGAGCTGAACCAGCGAGGAAGAAAATGCCTATGGGCGCATGTATCCTTCTTGCTGGTAACCCAGCCTAGCCAATCAGCACTTCTGCAGCCGCCGATCGAAATAGACATTATCACTATGTGAACCTTTACAGAATGAACCCCCGCCCCCCTCCAGATCTCTGTCATAAATCTGTGCTGCCGCAACCCCGAATGAGAGGAAAAAACACAATACTTAAGTCTCAACTACGTTTACGAAACGGAGCTTTAAGAAGCTCGTTTCTTTGATTAAAGATCGGCGCGTGCGTGGAAAGTTCATTGCGCATGTTCAACGAGCATTACAATATGGTCACGTTGGTGGACATTTTCGAAAACGAGGTCACCAGAAGACAAACTGAAACACACACTCACAGCGCTGCTTTCAGCAACAATCACTGGAAATTCAAGTACCCCGGTATGTTTTATTGTGCCTTCTGTTGTCATCCATGTGGTTTCTTTTTTTTTCGCTATAATTTGCTTTGTAGATGCTTATTTTCTTGCTATTCGTCTTTTATGCCCTTCCCCCGGCACGGTGTAGCCAACCGTATCATTACTCTGGTTAACCACCCAGTCTTTTACTATTCCTATTTCTTGCGACCTCTCACTCACCAGTATCGGGCAACGTCAGCGCACGGTCCCTTCACCGCTGCACTGAACACGCCAATGCCGACGACAAGTGTGCAGTACATTAAACCATGAGTCCAAGGGGTAGGCATAAAAGCCAGCACGAAGTCCGTGATGGCCTCGGCTGTCAGGACTATGATCACTGCCTGCAGGCCCACCACCGAAAGAAGCCGCAAGCCGCTCACGATCCGCCTGTCAGAAACGAAGCAATTGCAATTGACAAATTTCAACCTGTTGATTTAGTTAGGGTTTACCTGGCTTATTTTCGCCAATCACACAACTGCGCATGCTGTGCTGGTCTCATCCAGGTTAACAGAGAGCGCCAGCTTAGAGCAAACTCCGTTTTTCCCTGTCCAGTTGCGTGGGAAACGTAAAAAAGCATTACGCATGCGTTGAACAGACTTGAAAAAAAAATTGTTGAACTTCAGAGAAAAATGTGAATTATACCGTGTTTGGGAGTGATAGTTTTGATTTAGGGTGTCATAGGGTTTACAGGAGTTGTAAAAAATTCATCATTCGAAAACAAAAATTGAGGCACGAAGTTTATCAATCCGCAACTTTGCAGAAAAACTGAAATCTCAGTTTTGTTAAACTGCATACATGTTTTTGAGCGTCTGAAGTGGACCAATTTAATTTATTAATTTACAACTTGCTCGAAATTATTGCAGCGCTTACGCAGGTTTTGAAAAATTCTGACTCACATATCAGTGGCCTGCTTCAGAGCGGTAATATAATACATCAATTTTGCCCGGTTTAGTTGCTTCAGCTGACGCGCTTTATTACTGTCAAACAAGGTTGTAAACTTTCTTATTCATTTTTCTTTTTTTTCAACAATTTTTCGAAAGCACATTGACAGTCTAAATTAATATCTGCTTCTTACAAACCGTAGACCTTTACATATTGTTTTAAATGCAACTAATCTTATCAAAAGCTGTGCAGTGGACGCCGTACAAAACGGTTTCCGCTTTCCTATTTATTTGTACAGGAGATTCTGAGCTAAAGCTCCCTCCAGACCCCACTACCTTTCCCTCGTTTCTTCTACCTATGCATTGATGAGACATAACAACGCAGTTCTGTCACACCAACAGGTGTTGCTTGAAATCCTCAGCATCAGGGTATTCAAGGTGAAGTTTTAGGGGTTCTGTCTCATGTTGAAATTGATGGCAACAACAAGCTCTTGCGTGCGTAGCGCTGTCATCAGCCCCAAAACTGTACGCCGCCGGGAAACTTGCAGCAAACAGACGCAATCCACAACCATTCTCGCGCGGTCCACAACCCTACACATCAACCCTGTGTGGTCCAATTACTTACTCGCGATAACTTACTGTATCGCTTTGGAGTTGAATTCCCCTACACAGAGGCTTACTTATTTAAAATCAAACGATCCGGTTCGCAGTTTTCTGGCTTATGCGGTAATATTGGTGATGCGGAACACTTCATCTGGCTGTTCCCGCCGTTCATCGTGAAAAAAAAGCGCGTTGTTTACAGCCTACACAACAGTATAGAGAAGATTGTCCTTCCACACTATAGCTTCCAAGACGCGGTGTTTTCTGAGGAGCCTGGAGTAATCAGAAAGCAGTTCGGTGGCTGTTGATTACCTTCCTCCGACACTGAGTGTATCAATGTTCGTTGACAAACCCCTGTTAGAATGTGTAACGTGCTCCAGCAGAAGAATTGCTTACCAAGCATGCCAAGCTAATGCCCTCTGCTGTAACACCACCAACAACTGATGGCTTTCGCTCTGAGCGTTCTCATTTCCCTGCCTAAATAACAATTCTCTGCACTGCCTTTGGCGCAATCGGAAACCGTTACCTAACTAAACCAAAAATCTCAGACATTGATTCCAAACTAATGCTCGCTCGAGTGGCCTTGAAAGCACTGTTGGGGTGTCAACTGTCCCCTGCGTGAGAGAGAGAGAGACAAATAGAAGATAGGAAAGGCAGGGAGGTTAACCATACACACGACCAGTTTGCTACCCTGCGAAGGGGGTACAGAGATGAATACAGAGGAGACAGAGAGAGCACAGTTTCGCGCACATTTGAAGGTTCGCACCGAGTCAGTCAGAGGGCTGCCAAGACCTGTCGACTTGAGGTACTGCAATAACGCTTTCTTGGTTTTTTGAGCCATCGATGCCTACGGCCATGGTCTAAGGATCTTCATTTCCGAATATCGTCTCGCCGGTTCAGCGCTTTCCGGAGAGCTTCACGCTCGAAGTCTCTGAAACATTTGGGTGGTAGCTGCCTAGAGGGCGCAGGAGAGTCGATGTACTCTGACCTTTCAGCCAATAACTAGAAGGTTCTGGGAGGCTTCATCCAGCTGGGTTTACTAGCGACGATGACTCAGTGGCTATGACATTCTGCTGCCGTAGGCAACGTCATCGGTTCGATTTCCAGTCGCTGCGGCCACGTTCTGTAGCGGTGAAGTCTTCGTGAATTTTCATCTCTCTTATATCTATGTGCACGTTAGTAAACTCTAGTTTGATAAATTTAATCGTCTCAGTTAGTGTGACCTTCCGTTCATGCTCGTGAGAAGCGCCCAGCACCTATAAGCGCAAATACGTTTGCTCTCATCGTCATCTTGATGAGCCTGAATTCCCCACCCCAGTGCAGGGTAGCAAACCGGAAACTGGCCTATGTTTAACCTTCCTGCCTGTCCTCTCTCGCTCTCTCTCTTTCTCTCTACTTGTAAAGTTCACTGCAGCGCGAATGCCGCTCCCAACTGGTTAGTCCATAGATTTGCCTAAACTTATTCCTTCGGGCTTCAAACGACTTTGCAGCATTTCAGAGTGACCCTTTCCAACAAAAGGTCGCGCTATAAATTCAATCATTCGCAATGATTATGCATGTCTGCGGATACTACTTGTCTCGCCGTGTTTACACAAGGCTCATCGCGGGGAAATTTATAAAGGTAGAGCGTAAAACGTAACGCCCCGAGAACGTCTAAAGTCACAAGCCCGAAGTCTACACCAATCCATATACTACACCCATCGATCCCAAGTTGGCTAACCAATCGCAGCACCAGGTTTCCATCTAACCATACTTTTTTAATTCGAAATCTCTCTTTCTAGTGCAGCATCGTCGTTAGATCACCTTGCCACACCTATAGCTTCCCCCTGATCATAAAGCGAAGAAAAACAAATATTTTCGTAGCAGTTGTGATCGAACTCATGCCCATGCAGCAACGTACAGTTGGACGAGTCACGCCGTCACCATTGATCTAACAAGTAACATTCGCTCTCGACCATTGTGACGTGCTTCATGCGCCCTGGAGGTTGACGCTTTTGGCATCTGTGGAAAAGTTTTTGAGGTCGCACCAAATGACGTCGAATACTACGGGCGAATACCACGTTATACGCATCGCCGAAGTTACCTTGTAACGGTGACAGTATTAGCTATGAGAGCCTGTTGACCAATGTCGCGTTGTGTTTAGAGCCGGCAAAAAATCAGTGAAGCCTGCTGATCTTTATCGCTCTCTTTTTAAATCCAAGCTTTCTTTGCGAATTCTCCCGGACTTTCCTGACCGTGGCTGCTGTCTGGCCGAATAGCTGGCATGTAGGCCAGCACGATTATCGGTACTACGCGTACATCGTCCAGGCTTCTGCTTTTTTACAGAGAAGCTGTATATATGGCTAGGATCTGGCGGATCGTCTCCGGTGGCATAGACCAACAATGTGGACCAATCCTGGCAATAGTGCAGAAAGCGTCCAAGTGCAATGGCACGTATCTCTGTGTACTACGGGTGTGGGATATATATATATATATATATATATATATATATATATATATATAGACCAGTAATTTTCCCTATGTTGTCCTTGGTGTCATTGTTGGTTTGTTATGAAATTATATATATATATATATATATATATATATATATATATATATAATACGGGCGGCGGATATATATCGGTTTATGGATTAAGTGCCTCAGCACAGGCGTCAAAACGGATGATAGATGGACCTTTGTTATACCTCTCGCCGCTACCGATGCCTCTTTCACAAGTGTCGCGATACTCGGCGGCGGCACTTCCCGCCAATCGCTGTGCCCCTTTGTCTCGTGACGTAGGAGATCACGCTAGTGTTGTTATCAGCAGTTGCCCTTTGGACTCGCTATGGGACGGACGCGTGTCGTTCGCTCGGAGGTAAGAAGAGCGGGAATTGAATCGTGCCAACGCCAACTATACTTCTGCGAGATTATCGCCACGTAGCTCATGATTCTGATGATTTTCGTACTACGGCACATACCCATAACGTGGGATTGGCCAGGAAATGGGCGGTACATTTACAGTAAATAAGAAGAAATGAAATTATACAAGGGCACTCTAGGGGTTGTCACATTGCGTATAGCACAGGTGCTAGAAAACGCATGCAAGTGCGCCAGCTTCCTTTACTCCAAATGCACAGAAATGAATGGGGCAAATTTATAGCCTTTGAATTAACCGCTTCACGAGAGCTTCGCATCACAGAGATTTCAAGATGTTCGTTGAGTCTGCATAATTTGCGGGTGTGTGCGTTTGTGTTGTTGATGGTGATCGACGTACACGTCTGCTGTTCACACGAAAGGATTTCTTACCCTACGCCTGGGCCCAGTGCCTTGGAGGCGATGTCGGAATACTGGGTGTACCAGTGGAACTTGCGGTATTCCTTGCTGCGCTCTTCCAGCATGACGCAGCAGCTATTGAGCAAGCAAGCGTTGAACACTGCCAGCGCTGCCAACAAGGGCACCACAAGGATGGCGGCCCATCCTGCAAGGGCAAAAGACGACGTCCTAAATTATCTTACTCTAAACGGACACTGGCAATATGCTTCTTAGAACTGATCAGTCGAGCCACTTATATTTGCCGCTCAATCTAACATTAGCTGATCAGTTTCGATGGGACGGCTAATAATTCGCTTACACATGACAATGATCTACCAACTCGTCAGTCGAGTCACTTCGGCTCGATCACTTTTGCACCCTTGTGTGAGTCTGATTGTGTCTACTGATAATTTGACAACCTGTGCTTAAGTTGACTAACTCATTCGCACATCCATTCATGATATTTAGCCGCGTGATAATTCGCTGACCTAGCTACGGCATGGATCTGCGAGTGCATCAAGCTGGCTAATAATTCTCGCGCGTAATTATTAGTTTGAGTCCCTACAAAGCTGCCAGACACTAGGCGTGTCAGTCAGTGTCATGAACTGACTGAAAGCATCACCTATTCCGGCAAAGGCATAGGGCATCGCCACGATGCCGACGCCCACCAGGTTCGCCAAGAGCGCCGCCGTGGTCATTGGCAGCTGCAGCATGGCCGACCGCGAAGTGAACCGGACGTCCTTTTTCTTCCACCGCTGAGCGAAGCATCGATTCGTCCGCTGCCACCAGCCGTCGCCACCGTCGGTTCCCACCGTGGCAACCACCTCTTCGGGGACGATTCCAGTGTCCTCTAGGGGTACCATTTCAAACGTGTGTGCAGCTGCAGAAGGAACCATGCGGGGTTGATTAGGCCTGGCCCGATAATGAGTCTCACTTAGGGATCTTATGCGCAAATATTTAGGAAAATATAAGCGTTTGTCATGAACACTTTTCTATTCTGACTGCAGAGATTGGTTGAATGTTTGAATGGGAAGATATTCCACCTGCGCTACGAATACAAAACAACTATGGGCACAAAGCTAGCGCATTAGATATTTGTAATGACGCGCTTAAGTTCTCAAGGTCGTACCAAAGAGCACAAGCTTTCCGAAAAGCTCTGACTAGTACCAACAGGAAGCAAAAGACCTACCTAGTGTAAAACGCTCAGAATAACTCCGAGACAGTTATTCTGAGCCAATGCACTGAGTTAACTAGAAGTTTTATTATGAAGTTATAAGTTGGTGGGCACTTGTTCCCACTAATCGCTTCATCACCCGACTACTGGAGACATGTTTAGTTTCGTAAATATACAAATTGAAACAGACAGACAGACAAAGAACTTTTATTCAGGTCCTGAGGAACTGCGTTGGGGCACCCCCCTTGGAAAGTTAAATTAACATGTGAAGTGCTAAACGGGATAGGCAATTCTAATTTTTATCTCCTTTAGGGGTTTTCAATGGAAATTAAAAGACTGGACACACCAAGCACTGTAGCCAAGAATTAATTTCTTAGTGTGTTTTCACCCTGCTCGTAGTTACTTTTTCGGATCTTTTAGGAAGGTATTTTCAACATGTTTATTATAATTTTGTGGGGTCACTGAAATGACGACGCCCTCACCTGGAATCTTACTCTAGCTTATCCAAGGTCTTCCTTGAACAAAATTTCACCCATTTCTTTTAATAACTCCTCGTAAATATAATTGTACGTGTATTGGTGCAGTACAAGTGCTGTAAAATAAGGAAGCATAATCTTCATGGCCCAATTGTCCTATTAGGTGCTGGCAAATCACTACAAAAGAACTACACGCATCACTTTACCGTTTCACTAAAATGTGATTGACACTTCGGAACGGCGGAGACTGCCAAAAATATTCCGTGTGATAAACTTTTTCGAATCTCTGTGTGACTCACGGCGTAAGAATCGACATGTGACTCAGTAAGAATCGACACGCCCTCTTACTGACCCCAGGACCGAGATGTCTCTTGTACGAGCGCACGATGAACACACAGGGCGCAAAAATTAATGAAAACAAAGTGGTAGGCTGGGCGAGCGCTCATTCACAACAGAAAACTTATGAAGCAAAATTCGTGTCATATCCCTCTAAGGCGCTATTCTATATAATTGTCTACGCTTAGATGGTGCATCAACAGCAAAAGCATTGATGAAAGTAATGATATTTAAAATGTGTCGCATACATCTTTAAACACTTCTGATTGGAACTATGCTGCAAGTTTTATAACATTTGCAAAATGTTTATTAAAACGGCTGGAAAGGTACACGGTCGGATGTTTTTTGCTTGGTGTCAGTAGGTCATAGAATGTAGTGGGTTATCTTCTCTCATATTTTTTTTTTCAAAATGTTTTGCACCTGGTATAAAATTACGCGGCTAGATAGATGCACATTTAATAGATGATATTCGCACATATTCTATTCCAGTAAGGACTTTTCGCATGGAGTCCACAATCGGTAAACTTGACGAAACCCCATAAATAATGTGAAATTCTCAATGCATTCTACAGCTGCATGATCTTTATGACACTAAGTACGCAAAAAAATGAATTGGAACTAAAATTCCAATCAACAGAATTAATTGGCCCCTGCAAAGGATATACACATTTCAGGTGACACACGTCAGGAGACACAACTTTAATGGGGCTCTAATATACTTTTATAACTAATCATAGAATGACCTCCCTATGAAAGTACGTTGTCTCACGAATGTCCTGCCGCAAAGATTTTTTTGAAATCCGTCAACTAAAACGGAGCTGGTGCACCGATACCCGGCCTTTTTTTTTTTTTTTTTTTTTTCGTCTCCGCAAGCGGGCTGGAAACCACACTGCCGAGAAACCAAGTGGACAAAGTCCTGGCTAAAAGTTGACTGTCACGACACCGTGTGGCGGCCGCTGTAGACTACAACGCTTCGCAACAGGTCGCTGCCATCTCGAAGGCCACGCGCCGCCGGCACAGTTACGCGCAGTGCGGAAATAGATTTTTCTGTACTTTTGAGGTCGCAGACATTATACATTAGTCAAGTATTTAACTCAAAATTAGCAATTATGTATTGCTGAGCCTGCTCTCGCGATCACGCAATTAGCCAAAAGCTTTGGTAGGTCCAGTTGCTTTCAATGACGCTGCATGACGGCATTGAGGAAGCAAGAGGAAGCAAGTTTCGGTGTTTTTTTAAACAAAGATCGTAAATTCCCTGCTGCATGCAATGCAGTATTATTTGGCACACTTGTTCACAGCAGCCTTTACGACAAATCGACTATGTTTTCTTGCTATGTTCAAAAAGTGCTTCACGGGCCCCCTCTCAGTTGTGCACGAATCTTCTCTCTTGCCAGTGTCCCTTTTGACGTTCTGTACGCTCATACTGAACCGAAACCAACTCACTCAACCTGACGTGCTGCTGTATGTGAGAGCAGTCAACTTCTAAAGTTATTGTTTGCGAGCTATGCCTACCATTGCGGTGTCATGCAACGGAATACTCACGTGTCGTCGGCATTTTTTCTTCGGGAAATCACTTGTAGGGCCACGGCAAGAAATCTTGAAGTTTCCGGTTACAGTCCCTTCTTCTCCGATCGCCGAGCAGGCCACTGACACAATGAAGCTGCAGACATGCAGTCAACGTCAATACTTGATTCACAAATTATTAAATGGCCCCTTACCGCTTCCAAAGAGTGACCCGACCACTTTCTTTTCTTTGGAACATCGCTCAGTGTAGTGGATCCTCCGTAATGTGCCCAATAAATTTTTGAGACGCAGACACCAGAAACACAGCAATCGCCCAACAGTTGTACTCCTTCTGTGCTTGCCGAATTCGCCGGCGCGGTATCCGAGATGTTTCCTCGGAATCAATGATCAATGAAGCAGGCCTGTGCCCTGAATGTCAAGTGATCGTTGAGGTAATGGAACGAAGATGCCGTCACAATTTCTAAATGAACACAGCTAGCTACTCTAAACACGACGGAAAACCCTTCTCAACTTCAACAACTGGCCCACGATAAGCTGCCATGAGAAACAAACGAGGCGCAAGAAGTCGGCTGTTGGCTCAGTTCGCTCCTCACACCAGCGATGTCACTATCGTGGCTATCGACAGCGAAACCGTTAAACACAGCAGGCGTCGAACGGAAGCGGTGTGCCGGTCGACTCAGAGTCGATTGCAACGGCAGAACACAAGGCCACAAGCTTCAATCAACACGGAACAATGTCACCGTCCGCAAAGCCACCGCGGAAGTGCCACCCGTTAAAGGCACGGTACACACAACCACATCGCGTAATTGAAGAGGAAGGTCTCCAAACATGAAGCCACAAGCTATCACATCGTAAAAGCACCACAAGTAACTTCTTTCCACAGTTTAGCTCAAAGGCATCAAGTGCGCGTAATAGTAGGGACAGGTCTCCAACCTCGAAATCACAAACTGTCACGCCGTAGAAGCACAACTATCTTTCCACACTTTGCCTCAAACGCAAAGCTCCTACGATGTATGCATGGCGCAGTTCACACGATGTCTGGCATAGAGCTGGCGTATCTTCTTTCGACTCAAGTTGCCTTTCACTGCCGTAAAAACAGGATATCCAGGGTCTTCGAAGTGGCGCACGTAAATCTGAGAGGCGGCGGGATGACAGCAAGCGATCCTCTGCAGCCCTACGTCGAATGGCCACTTTGTAATACAACCTCCTGAAGCCTCTGTCAACGACACCGGGGTCGTTGTGCAAAGCCGCGAAGATAACCCCGCACGCCGCAGTCGACTGTACAAGGAGTCGTGGCAGCTCGCGCACTCTCTCTCTCTCACCTAATTATTGTCTGCCGCGTCAACGGAAGCGAGGTCTCTTCTTTTTTTAAGAGGACACGTGTAGCTGCAACCAAAATAAAAGACACTTGCACGGAGGTAAATCGATTCTTCGCAGCTTCGATTGCTATGTACACCGTAACACAACTCCCGAGCTTCTGTCAAAACGACGCGGGTTGTACAGTGAAGCCGCGAACGTCGCAGACAGTACCGCCGCCACGATTGGCGAGCTCCCACCGCTTCGCTCGTCTCATTGTGTTCTCCGTCATAACAGCAGCCGCCGGCAGGAGCTCGGCGGGGGTCCCAAGCCTCAGCCGTTTTCGTTACCCCCACGCAAGCTGCGGATCACAACATCTGCGCGTATAACGGCCGCGCCGAACGCAGAGCGGCATCCGAGAGTTTGTATTCCCCTTTCCAGCATACTATAGTTTCCTTCAGCGACGCCGCAGCTGCAAGGCGCCGGCGTCTGCCTGCCACTGCATGAGAACGTGTGCTTTCTTCTTCAAAGCGTTTATTAGAGTGGTTGCAGCTGAGGGCGCTGCATTCGACTTTCTTGGAATATGTCTCAAGTATCATTATGATCATGCTTATCATCATCATGATAGTGTTATCTTGGCAGATTAAGTCACAGCAAGTGAAAACTGTGTTTGTCGCTGCCGAGAAATCACTTCCGGGTCCGCTACCTGAGAATCCTCATCTCATTCTAGGAAGGCGCGAAAGATGATCAAAGAATTTGCACAAGTGCACAAACCTGTGCAGTTACATAACCGGTATATTGTACAAATTCGTTTCACTCGATTCTATTCCTTCAGTGCCATCCACCTTTCGCGGCCGGTAAGATCCGGGTGATCACGTGGGCGATGCCCCGCACGGACCACTGGCGAACAGCGAAGCGGAGCTATATAATCGTTAGGTTTATACAAGCCCCGATTATAGTCCGAGAACACACATAAACGTTCACAGCATTGCAGATGAGTAGACCAGCATAACAGCCCCCGTAACCGCATTACGTCTCATAACACATAACTTCATTAACTACAGTAGATATGTAACAAACTTTAGCTTGCGTAACAGACGTTTGATGCGCAGTATTGAGATCGTCTGCTCTTTGTGCCTGCGCTTTTTTCGTCTGTCACTGAAGCTGTCTGCTAGAAGGCTGTAGGCTAAACAAGCTACCCGTTTGTAAACAAGCGCGCAGCTTTTCCGTTGACTGAGGTTGCACTCTAGCTCGCACAGTGCTGAAGCGAACTACCGACAAGTTGTGTCAGAAATAGCGCGAGAGAAGGAGCTCGGGGGGGGGGGGCACGAGGCGTCGTGCTTGGCGCCGGTTGGCGGAAGCAGACCGCAGCTGCAGTCCGAGATAGCCAGACGATTGGCGGCCGTGATCGAAGACGCACGTATAAGACCGCTGCACACGGGTGAACAGACGTCGCACGGCTGACTGCCCACGTCTGGTGTACCGCGTCTGCATGCTGATACGTCAAGCGTGGAGGACTAAATCTTCGTTGAGCGGAACCTTATATCAGTGACAGCTTAATTTACGAGTCGCGAGCAAATGGTCCCCGTCCGTTTGCTTTCCAGCTGCTATTCAACGATCAGTGAGCATGCTGAAGGGGGCATCGAATCATAACGATTTGCTGTATACCGCTGACCCGAGGTGGCCTACAGAAAAAAAAATTAAAAAGTTGTTTCACTTTTCTTTCTTGCTGCTGTAAAGCAACAAGCTTGTCATTTCAAAAATACCCTTTTGAGTTTTCATTCTCTTTTCCTGTCCGAGATGGCTCAAGTCCTAATTAAGAAAATTTAGTACAAGCTCACTTTCAAGGAGACATCGTAGAAGTAACTTCCAAAGCATGGCCTCCGTAAGCCGTCATATACAAGGCTCCATAAGGCGTTTGGACTAGTCCGAGACCAGAGCCGTGGTTTTATAGGAACATTTAACTCAGGAGATCTTATCTAAACGCACGGAAACGGAAACATTGTTTTCCTTGGCATTCACTGCACAGAATTTAATAAGATTCTTATATTTAACAGAACGTGATGAGATAAACCGACTTGAGCAAGTTATTTTAAGAAAGCCATTACCTTCTAAAAAATCCTTGATTTCCAAAACACTCTAGTATCAACCTTAGAACTTCGTCAATCTGCAGTGATATCCCAATTCTGTAAGCTTCACCTAATGAGATATTGAAAGACGAGAAAATTAGATGTATTATCCGCCATTGTGTAATATTCCAATGGTTTTGTTAGCAATACTTTTGCGAAACCCTCGCAAGCTTTGCAATAATTTCACGTAAGCCGGGTGCCGACGCGAAGCGGTGGTCGGTGGGGTGTCGCGGAGCACAGTATAGCAACACCCCAAATAAAAAGATACTGTTCCAGTCAGGTAGAACGTTCCCTCCCTGATAGTGAGATTAAATTTGGATCATCAAAACAGTCATGCCGTTTATTTCGGAATAGCATCAATCCCTTAACAGCAGCCACAGTTGTGCCTACAAGTCTGGCAGGTGACAGTGGTCTGCCTTTTCCCGTCCTTCGGCTATTCCTAAATAAGCGCATCACTGTTTGGATGATCCAAATATAATCTATCGGGGAGGGAGCAGTCTACCTGAGTGGAGCAGTACTTTTTTTTTATTTGGGGTGTTGCTAGGCTGCGCTCTGCAACACCCCAACGACCGCTGCTTCGCGTCGGCGCCCAGCACCGCGGCTTCCGCCGCGGCACCCGGGCGCAAACGAGAGCAGTATCCGCTTGCGCAAGAGCGGACGCTCGCGTCGCGTAAACCAAACCTCAAGTCTCGGAAGCCAACGTTGCGCTGGGCGCCGCCATGCTGGCGGAAGTGGCCTGCGACAGGAGCCAATAGGCGTGCAGCTCTGCACCCCCCTTCTGCGTGGTATATATTTTCGTATACACGTCCCGGAACACCACAAAAACTTCGTTCTGCCGTCAATTTTCTTGCGTCTTTTTAGCACAACATCGCTCTCTTTTAACCTTGCACTCAGTCCACCTCCACTAATTTGTTCAATTCAATTGAACGTAATAAAAAACAAAGAGAACATGACATCATACATCAAAGCCAGGACTGAATACTCCTAAAGTTCTTATCCGATGCGGCCATTTGACTTGGACCAGCTTGGGCAAATCCACTCAATTTGCTCCTAGGCACTATTCAGTCGTCTTTGAGAGCTGAGACTCTGGCAAGACCTCATTAAGCCTCGCAGTATCCGGAAAATAAGACGTCGTTCTGATTTATTCGCCCAATTAGTTTTTTTTTCTATGATATTTTCTACTGAAATCCACTTCCAGAGTTTTCGTCGCAGAAAAAAAAAGAAAACTTCAAACTTAATCCCGGATTAGAGTGCACGGTAATCAAATGCGGAATGGTGCAGCATAGAAATAACACAAACGGTAAATGAACAATAGATATACACTGGCGTAGCAACGTTAAACCTTGAGCTGGAACTTTGCGAAAAATGCCGTTAAATTCCATCCTACCAAGAAACCACTGCCTTCGTGCTCCGGCTTTCGTAAGCTTGAAATGTGGGGCGCAAGGAAGTCTTCTAACGAGATGGTTGGTGACCTAATGTATGCATAAAGCAGATATGCGTGAAAATACCGAGAAAAAGCCGGCGAAAACACAAAGGGGGCCGAGGGAGGGAATGCCAGCTGACGGTTTCATTAGCTCGGAGCGCCAGCAGCGAATTGGTCGAATCAAGCGCTTTTGTGTTTGTGGAAAAGTACTGAAGGAGCAAGGAACTTCGGAAACGCCAGCCAACTTTGAAGCGATCCGTTATTTTGCACCGCAGATATCATGCGCTTAGGTTCAAGTTCTGTTACACAGTAAAGTTTCCTATTTGCGTGAGCTAACTTATGTTATGAAAGATCAAATACAGGTTATGACTTATTTCTTTGAGCTATCATTTTAGCCAACTGCAATCTTGAAGCCGACTGCTTTGTTTTTCCTAAGACATTTACATCCTTCATCCCTGCCGCGCCATTGTAAAGGTGTACTTTATAATCAAAGCACCAGAGTGACAACTCCGATTTTCATTTTTTTTTTCATTGTTCACGTGTTTGCTACCATAAAATGTCAAATGCACAGGGTTCGAAACAGCTGAATTTATCTTACCGCGCGTGGGGACGAGACCCAGATGGCTGACCCCAAGGGCAGGTTTTTTTTTTCGAATGTGCCAATGATTCCATGGTTTTACCGGGCTTCTGATCAAGCTTTAAGCAATAACTTATGCGGAAGGCCATCTAGCAAACTGCTTTCACGAAGCCTCACTTGAAATACCGGCACAATGTGTAAACTAAAAGTTGTTCATTAGTGTCAACTGCGCAACTGCTTGCTTTTCAGTGCCCATATTTTTTTACAACATTGATTTCACGTTCAAAAAGTTGCTCAAGGTAGTTTCCCGGCTTTGGTACGCGAAGTAAACAAGACTCCGACGTTTGTAAAAAATATGTATTTACTGTAAAGTTCGCGATTATGTCCAACGAGCATGCAGCTGAACTGTACATGTTGCTAAAAGCTCTAAAATGAGCTGCAATAAGAAGAGACGAACAGGAAATACTCCTGTTCTGCATTGTCTCCCCAGCGCTTAGCAGTCCTTTGGTCGCAACAACAGCCTTGCGTCACCACAGAAGCACAAGAATACAACATCCTGAGTCATGGAAACAAGCGTTTGCAGTCGTAGTTCCGCGTTGTACCCACTTTGTACCATGAAGTTGCACCACAGAGTACGTCGTCGGCGAAGATCGATAGCTCCGCAAATGGCCAATTGGAAGTCACCAGCCATGAGATACACACACGCAAACAAGTCTTGGCCCGAAGCCCCTGTCCCCAAGCATAAACTATATGACATAAACTCGTGTACTGTGCGCTATGCCGAGGTGCCTCCTTTCGTATATCTTTCGGTCTATACATATCCTATGAAAGCTGTCTTTCGGTCTATACATACCATCTCGCCGTTTCAGGCGCTACATTCTAAGAGGCAGAAACTACTGGCACGAGATATAACAATATTTGACAACTAAAAAGATACATCCAGTAATCAGCTATTTGGTTTCTTATCCATGGCCACGCGTTAAAACTGACGAATGAACGCGGCGATTCAGTCATGCCGACTGGGCAGTAATTCTTGCACTACATCCAATTTCTACACTTCTGGACGAATACCTTGCCAGTAAATTCATTGATGTTCTGCTTAGTATTGTAATACTAAGCATTGAAATACGTATTCCAATACGCCATGCTGTCGTTATGCGATAGTGTCAGGCAATATACGTACCAATGGTTTTCGTCCCAGCGTATAGACGGATATTCCTAAACTGATGCTAATACGGGCAATCCGACTACATCTACATGTCTTGCGCACGAACTGACTTCATTTCTGCTCTAACGGTATCATTCGTAAAGTTACCAAATTTTAGTTAGTACAACTTTGTTAATTAGCTGACTTATGTTGAGGTTCGTCACGTAAGCTGTATTATCCGCTTCTTCAAGAAGCAAACTAAGATAGCAAAAGATTGTGCTATCTATACACAAGCTGGCCTTTTTATCCGCAGTATAACCTTGACAAAATAATCTGTACATAACACAGGCAAAATAATGTAGTCAGTCCATTGATGTTAAGTATTCTTACATAAGTATTCTTCAAAAACTGTTTTCCAAAATGGTTCCTGGTTCTAGCAACAGATAAGGTTGTAACGCGTATGCCATTGAGAATGCTGGTGGGCATGTTCCCAAATGCCAACAGAAAACTATTTCTTCGTGGTGTGACACGCGTTATATGATACAAGAGTTCTCGAGTACAAGTATTTAGCACCTGCATCCCTCGTCGGCAAAGTCCACAACGGTTTTCCAAATTGGGCAGACTGAAGTGAATAGTTTCAAAACACACTGGCCACTGAGCACTAGTCACACTTGAATCTTGCGTTTCTTCTGGCAGGTCTTTCTTTCGCAGGGGCCGCGACAGCGTTGTTTGCTCCCAAGAGGGAGAATGCTGTCCCAGACATTGGTCGTGTCGTGCATTCTGCGTGTCGTCGTTGTTTGTCACGGCTTCACGTTCGGGTCGATAAAGCAAGGCAGAGCGAATGACCCGGGCTTGACGAGGTCCTCTATCGAAGCTCCTGTACCCGCGATGGTTCCGATTAAACCGGCGACAAGAGTGATCAGTATCACCACTTTCTCCCACGTCGGTATGTTCCTGAAAAAAAGTTGAAATGCATAAACTGATTAGTTACACGTCTTACTGGTTATCGGATAAGAGAGCGCGAGTCCCGGAAACGTGGCGGGGCACATGCTGGTAAACCTCCATCGCACTCTTAGAAGAGAGGGAGTACTTGTGACTCCTCTGCAGGAAGTAAGCACAGTTTATTTAACTCCATTTTTTCTATAGTGCTCATTTTCATAGTGTTCGCTCTAAACCCATGCGGGCGAATGCCAAGAAATTTGCACTACACTGTGTTCTCTAAAAACAGAGGAGTGTAAAATTCAGCGGTGATTTAGCGGTAAATGCGAGAGAAGTGCGTGAGCTTTACGTCTCACTTCTTGGAAGTCCCAGATTCATGAGTTAAACCACGGTCACCATATTTCATAGCGTTGTTCAGGAGCTCACTCGACACCCATCCTACCGCTTAGAGGAGCGAAGTGCAAATGACGTTGGCCCAACACAGACCACCTTCAGTTGCACGGTATATATATATATATATATATACCTCTTCCCAGACATCCCACACTTACACCTTTTTTCCACTTTAACACTCCAAATACCAGCTACTCCCTCAAAAGGAATCATCAGTATCCCTGTTTTACCAGTACTCCCTCTGTCACCAGTATTTTTTTTTACCGCGATTAGCATTCTTATGATGCATCACGCACTTCCCACTGCGCGTGTCTCTAACCGTGTTCCCGGGCAAGAATGCGCGGGACGGCGCGCTTTGGCAGGAGGTGGGCCGCACCTCAGCCCCGGTGTAATATGTCCCGCCACCCGCACGGTACGAGTGGTCCTAATTTCGCGCGGCGTTCGAGTGGCAGGGGGAAGGGGGGAAGGGGCAGGGGCAGGGTCCGTGTATCTTTTAATGGGGGAACAGTGTATTGGGGGGGGGGGGGGGGACGGGGGTTTGCTTGCTTCCGAACTCGCGACTTTCTTTCCCTGTGACCCAAGAGAAAGCTGCGAGTTTAAAACAAGACAAGCGAGAACAAACCTCGTCAGACGCCGGAGAAGAACGCTCCACGGCAAGCAGCATCGCGAGCTCGAATTGAAAGACTTCATGGTCGCAAACAGCATCACGCCGTGCCGGCAGCCATGCATCGCCCGAAAGTCCTTACAGTCCAGGAATTAGAAGAACGCGGGGGGCAGCGCACCGAAGCAACACGCCGAAGTCGCTCGCGGTTCTATGCGGCGAAGACTGCGCAAGTTCGTCCCGCCCAGTTGGAGTGAATTCGGGAATATGTACGTACGTTTAAGGCTGTGATGCAAGAATTAACTTTGGATACTTCTGCCTGTCAACCACCCTCAATTTCTGTACGGCAAGGGTACAACTTCATAGGCGAATGCTGTGCTTGCTGGCTTGTCGGGTCACCCGGTCTTAAGTGCCGGTTCTATGCGCCAGCAGTCTTGTCTTTTCCGCGTGACTTGGTGAACTATTGCAAACGATTTCAGATATTTGTAGTTGCACGTGACTGCGCTCGGCGAATGGCAGCGCAGCGTCGCGTGGAGTGTTGCTACATTGCTACAAAGTTATTAGCATTACCGTTGATAGTCATTGTGAGATGGGTACTGCCATAATTTGTTTGAGTGAGTAGCTGTTCGCGATTTTTCGAGAGTTCTCCTTCCTCGGGTGCGCTTTTCTGAAACCTGGCAAAGCGAATGCTGTCAAACTTCCGCTACATTATAAATAGCGAGGAAGTACTGGCGATTTGTTTTGAGAGCTTCAGTTTTTTTTTTTTCCTTTTTTTGTATAACTTTTCTCTTTTTCGAGTTCTCCTTCTCCGAGTGTGCGGCTCTGAAGCCTGGCAGGAAGAATAATGCCAAACCTACACCACCCTCTATGAACAGGAATACTGATGACTCCTTGTTAAGAAGCTACTGTTTGTCTTAGTTAACTCCCCTTTTTGGAGAGTTGTACTTTTCCGGATGTGGTTATCTGAATCCTGCAACAAAACTTCGCCGCACTCTGACAACAAAGGGAGTATCGGTGGTTCCTTTAAGGAGACTAACTGTATTTTAATTTACTCCCATTTTCTGAGAGTCCTCATCTCAGCTATGGAGTACGTTCACTTTGCTCAGCCGCTGGTTAAGTGGAGCGGCCGTGGGCAAAATGAGAAAGAACTGTGATTTCGTTTTTAAACAGCGATTACTTGTGACCTTATTGTAGTATCTGTATTTTACATTGTATTTTGGTCAAAACAAGTTTTCCTGTTCAAAATTTAGTCTCACCAAACTATTTCGTTCTGGGCATGTGGGTTTAGCCACTACGGCCTCTTTAAAGCAAGTTGAGTGTTCCCTTTTATAAAATGACGTGGCGTTGGGCTGGTCGGTGATCGTCAAAAGTAAACACGTAGTAATCCTGTTATGGTCGGTCTTATTATTTGTGGTGCCTATTCAACGCACATAATCTTTACTTCCGGAGTTCCCTTTCATATTTTCGAAGGGTTACTCTATCTGTTTTGCTCTAAGGGTTACTCCACCTAAAGAGTCTACGTACGCCAGCGGAGTTTAGGAAAAGGTAGTCAAGTTAGGGACAAGCTGTTCCTCTCGCGACAATAGCGGGACAGGATTCCTTTTGTATATATTGCACTGCATACTAACCCGCGGATATGTTTCAACGTTAAAACCGTCACTACTCCAGCTCTTTAAAAGCACGCGTAATTCTTCATAATAAACCCAGGATTCTAAAGCACCGTGTTGGGCCAGCTGACGTCTAAAACGTGGTTGCCGTATCGTATTTCTGGCTTCGCAATCACTTCCGGCGTAAGCACTACGCAAAAACATAGCCTTAGAGATCCGCTTCTCTTCCTCAGAGGCAACCTTCGCTGGAACGTGGATTTCGACACGGCCTATAGCATTGTGCGACTGAGCACCCGATCACGGGACCGCATTTCGTTGAGGCAGGAATGCAAAAAGACTAGAGTGCCGCGCTTCTTTGTGAACATGAAAGAAGCCCAAGTCATCTGGGATGATGCTTAGTCCCACACACTAGGCCGTATTAAGCCGCTGTGTTACTTCGGGATGTCAAACCCCACCAATCAAATCTAGGAGTGTGAAACAAGATCAGTATGTTCACCTCTCTTTCCACTCTGGTGCCGTCTGGGAGCAAAGCTTGTAGTAAAAGAGGCAGGGCAGGATGAAGGTGGTCAGGCCGACCATGAAGGAGCCCACGAGTGGCAGCACTTTGCCGAAGTGGGGCACCTGTCTCTGTGGTGAACAGCAGCGCCAGCATGATGGCCGATCGCATGGCCACCCTCTTCCACGTGAACTCTGCAAAAGCAATGTGAGGACAGAGTGTTCATGGCGATCAGACATTTGCCTGATTATGTATAGTAATTCTGCCGTGACTCGAATGTTTGAACTAGCTGTCAAAATGTTAGTCAAGGAACGCACTTCTTTTTCTTACATTGTCCGGTTCTTGTGGAGTTGTGGGATTGAGTATGACTGTCGACTGTTTTCTGGTCTTTTCTAACAGTTGATGTTAGTTTCTAAATGCGTTATTACTTAGCCACGTCAATGCCTCCTGCGTGAAGCTTGGTTTGGCCTGCTTTAACTTCCCGGCAGAAATAAGGGCCACCCTTTATGGAAATTTTCATTCATTTTATAACTTTTTCGTCGTGCATTTCCTCACTACGAACATCTCGCTTTCGTAAACAGCGTGGCGTCACGGGCCCTGCGCAGAGCGAAGTGCGAGACGTGTGCAAAGAGCTGGCGGGCAAAACATTTCCCTCGCGCCATAGGCATCTGCTACCGTGGATTTGTCCGAGTAACGTGAGCTCGCTGTCAGCAAGCTGTCCGTCTGCGGCACGTCGAGAAGATCTTCGCCTGCGGTGAGCAGTACCCTAATGCTTTCCTCATATACGGCTGGATAGACGGCGCGAAGTGCTGGCCGAGTGTGACATTCCGCGACATACATGTTTACCTCGAATACACGACTGTACCATAAACTATACGGGAGCAATGAAATCCCGCTTAAGGCGTACGACCTTGCCATGGAGGGATAAGTGCAGACATTCGATTGAACTCAATAAGCCATGCGAATGCAGACGATTTGCCTCTACCATTGCGATCAAGAAACTCGATCATGATTCAATGGCTCTGGATCGAGCACAATCGCGATCGGAAATGCCCGTGCAGCAGCACTCTATATATCCGGATCTGGCTCGGCCAGGATTGAAAGTGCCTTTGTAGCCTGAATCGATGCGGCGGGAGGTTTAAATGCTTCTTCGCCGCAGTAGCAAACATATGTTCATCTAGTTCGCATTGATCTCATATACAACACGTCACGTAAAGAGCTGCCTACGTGTCGTGTGCTGTTTTCATCACGTAAACGCGAACGTGATAGCATTTGTCCCGGTGATCCTCAGCTGAGTTTTCGACCAAGTTTAAGAACATCCAGAATTAGAGCTACAGGATACTGCTAAGGCAGCAGTCGCGTAGTTCGAGTTTTCCAAGAAAAGAGCCAAAGTGAACTTCGCAGATTCTCTCATCGTCTGACGATTGCATTTTTTCGCGGCGCACGCCAGCACCCATGTTTTTCGCCGCTTCTCGTCACTTGGGAAACAGAAAAAAAAATATGATCCCACTGTCTTTTTTCGTTTGATTTACGCATGAAACCGCGCAACAATTCGGAGGTATGACGAACCGGCTCAGCGGACGCGCGCATAACGCACGCAAAGAAAAATAGACTCGATGACCACGAGAAGGCGCGTGTGAAACGGTGGTGTTGATGAGAAGCGCTTACCGTGGGCAGCGCGTGCGAAGGGACACACCTGTAGTGCTGCACTGCCGATCTGGGCAGCATTGCATGTGTAGCGTGCGTTGGAAAATGTGGCCCGACTATTACTAACTGAATGAACAAGCGTGGTGTGAGCGCGCACAAACAAACATGAATAGATCACACTGAATGACTGCAGCCAACGACTGTCAAAACGCTGGCAGCGCAACGTACCTTCGCCCGCTGTGCGCGGGCGAAGGTACGTGCGGTCTATCAACGGAAACTGAGCGGCATAAAGGTCAGAGCCGTGTGGAGATAAGAGACGGTGCGGTCGAACGAACGACGAGCGCGGTTGTTGAAAGCGTAGAAGTGCCCCCCCCCCCCCCCTTGCTCCCTCCGGCGCTGGCTTCCCGCTTCCTGGCATGCGCGTGGGGGAGATAAGAGACTGTGCGGACGAGCGACGAGCGCAACACACCTGTGGTACACGAAGCTCCCAGCGTGTGCCAGCGTGCGTGCGGCGTGCCTTTTGCCCAACAAACACTCCCGCGTGTACCCGAAGATCACGTGACCAACTCGTTGTGACGTAGGCCGGGAAAGGTCTATCGTTTCAGCTGTTCCTGTCGTGTTGCGGGAGCAGCCACCTCCATAAGCCACTTAGTTTATTTATTTGAATAAAATTGGAAATGCTCGCAGCTATTGCATCGCCAGCTTCTCCGCGAACAATAAATTGTTGAATGGCAGAACCATGATAACATGAGGTGATATGAAAGCACCAGGCAACGAAGGACTTTTCTCAAGAGTGCTTAAAAGTCAACATAAACAGACAGCAATAACACGGTACGTTCCGCGGTTTCTACGAACTTGCACAAGTCAATCAATAGAGTCAATGAAGTATTGCGCAATACAAAAATAACCAAAACTCTAAATATGCAATGTGGTAATACATAAGAAATGTCACTTTCATTAAAGAAGGTTATTAGGGCTTTTATAGCAGATCGCTGTAGTGACTCGTTATGCTGTTGACCAAGTAAATTTCATACACTGAAAGGACGATTATGAAGGCGACTTATTTCTGACCATGAACTCATATTTGCTACGCAAACTGGGTTCATGGTCAACGACGTTAACGATACAAAACCTACTCAGCGCAGCAGTTTCTTGTGGACTGATTCTTTCTTTCGTATGGAGGAAGGATAAAGGAATTTAACTGAATTGAGACAAGGCTGTTTTGCATTTCATCAGGACTGGCACACAATAGAACAAAAGGAAAGATGTGCTCAATGTAACACCACATAGTACATTGAAGGCACAAACCTGTGGGGATGCCGAGGTGCCCTTCGACCTCCTGGCACATGGGGTTAATGACTATGAGGAAGGCGGTAACAAGATGCACGATGAAGAGCAGCTGGACGGCGATGCTGACACCGCCGTCACCGATGGAGAGCAGGATGTTGGCCCCGACCTCGTTGCCGAAGGTCAGGTAACCCAAAGTGGCCATGATCACGTACAGACCCACGAGAGCTGGCAAAGAAAATCGCTCATTAAAGGCCGACTGCAAAGCGGTGTCACTTGCGCTCAAGTTTTCGCAAACGCGTAGATCGTCCGCTAACGAAACAGGGTCTATCCCAGCGATCTCCGGTTAACCCTGTCTGGCAACAGCTGACTCGATACAATGCCTGCAAATTTACTATTTTCAATACACTGACTATAGTCGGGTACAAGTCTAGAAGGCAGTGGCATTTGCCCCTCCTCCCCCCCCCCCCCCCCTTCAAAAGACGGATGCACACAAGCCTCCACCAGTGGGTTCGCACATTAGACTGACGCCATGAGGTGGGCGGCCGGTGACCCCGCCAACGGAGGGCATGGCAGTCCGCGCTTCCAACTGGGCTGAGTCCCGTTAGCGGGACTTTTTTTTTTTTGTCGCGGAGGAAATTGGCTGTCATCGCTTTAATCATCTGGGCGGGGCCTCTCCTGCCTTCTTATGTTCTACCCGACTATAGTTCCCTGCCGTCTTCTACTGCGCTTCCCGTCTATTGGCACCCTGCACTCCGCAACTCTGATAAGAAGCAGGAGTGATCAGCTCTGCGCATTACATGCCCCACCCACTATCATTTCTATCTAACTTGAAGTAAGATCTGGTACACCCATGTCCTTCCCATTAAGACGTGCACTTACAGATGGTGGCGTACGCTACGGCCATGGGGAACCGGCTCCTGTCCTTCATGTCGTTCTGGATGGTGGGGAACATGGCGGCGCCCCCGTACGAGAACATGATGGTGCCGAAGCCTCGGAAGAATGCCGCGAAACCCACGTGCGGCGATTCCCGCGGGAACGCCGCCCGTCCGTCGTGCATCCAGGCGCAGCACACGCCCACGATGATCAAGAATGCCGCCGCCGTCGCGCCCATGGCGCCGAACGCGGCGAACCTGCGCACCGCCGTTGAACAGGGAGAATTTGCAACCAGAGCGCACGCTTTCCGTCATGGGCACTCAGCCCCAGGTTTGCACTACGGTTGTCGTCGGTTGTCGTCCATACGGTGGTCGTTCATATCACAAAAGGTAAGCACCCGAAAAAAAAAAAAACACCAAAAGCACTTCACCTAACACTGCGGCTCCAATAGCTAAATATAGCATCGGGAAGTGTGTCTTGGACACAGTGTCATTGGCGTACAGTAGGCACCAAAGCCTAACGAACCGCGAGATCCGAGGAAAAGCTGGAAATTTTCCCATTCTGTACACACCGCCTGGTATTTGGATGTCCAGCGCGTGCTACTATATGCGAACAACACTGTTTCGCGTTTTTACAGGCTACCGTCAGAAACTGCTCGGAAATTCGAACTTTTTTTCAGATCGCCCCTCGGGATCACTAAATTTTGACGCTGACTGCGCGTGCTCGTGCTCGTCACGCGTATGAACCTTCCGCACGGCCAATCACGCGGCTCACCCGAAGTCCTTGGGCGTTCCCAGCAGCATCAGGACGCCCATGGCGGCGGAGATGATGATGAGCCAGTAGCAGAAGGTGAGCGTGACCTTGTCACCGAAGAACTGCCTCATGACGTCCATGACGAGCTCGGCTGAGAGCAGGATGAACACCGAGCCGTAGCCGAACAGGCCCATGATTTGCACCGTGGACGTGAATAACCTGCGAGCATTGGAGAAGGCAAGAGGGACTGTGCTTAAGCGAAAGCTTCGGCTCGGGGCCAACTCCTATGCTGCCTATTCAAATACACGGCGGAAATGCTTTCCTGTGATAACCTCTTGAACGATTTTAATGAAAGTTGTTGCATTGTAAAGTGAAAGTTAAGTTTTAGTGACTGTGGGAAACGCAATTTCCGTTTATTGCCTGAATGTTTTTACAAACAATTTTTTTTCTAATTGTAAGTTTAAAAAACATTTATTCCCGCAGTTTATAAGTATCTTCCTCTGCATCATAAACAGGTATTTCCGTTCTGTAAACTTCATCCGTTATATAATCTAAAGCTGCCAAATTTGAAGTATAAACTTACAGATTACGTGAACCTATTACAACGTTTACACTGGTTTTGCAAAACTCATACTCACATAACTACAATATGCCACAGAGAGGTGTATATTACACTAATTTTGTCCGCTTTAGATGTGCTATTAGATCTAATTTACAGAATTGCGGTACCCCTTTTCACTGATAAGTTACCGGGCTGTAAATGTGATAGTTTCGCTTTCCGAAAATTAGCGATTTTTCAACAAATTTCAAACAACCAACGGCTTAAATGAAAAGCCCGCTTCCAACAGACCCTAGATTTTTACTTTTTTCTCTTGAGTTCAACAAACCTTACCAAATTTCGCGTAGTGGTTGCCAAGAAAAGCGCTTTCTCCTTTTTCGTGTATTTAGATAGGAGCATTTGCCTTTACGCTCTTGAGAGCAAGGAAATGTTCCTGAGAGCATTTGCCTCTCGAGAGAAAAGAAATAATGTGCTCAAATCTCCCCTTAGGTGATGCCCTAATGATTCAAGGAGTGAAATAAAACTTGTGACTTCTGTTCTTCATAGACGCAGAGTGAAACGACTAAAATCATAATACAGGGTGTCTTTTTTTTTTCTTTCTTAGCTGCGCCAAATTTTAGAGAGTATCCGTGGCAGACAGCACAATTCTGGCATCAGTAATAAAACAAACATAATCGGGATTCATTTAGACTTTACGAACTTTCCACAGAATACCAGCGCATCAAAGCGACTGGTAATTCTGTGATTCCGAATGTGCCGCCTAACTTCCAAAGTCTCACGAATGACTTCCGCCACCAGCTGCTTACAGAGACCGGTAGTTTCCTGTCGGGGTCCCAGATGTGCCGCACTTTCAATATCCCAGTTTCATTTCCGATATATTCGTCATTTCCGAATACAGCTGTACCACAGGCGGTAATGACAGCGCAAGTGATACAGCTTCCTGTACCGGCGCAATGCAGGCTCTGTTGCATTTGTACGTATTGTCATTGTATCTTGGTTATTTATGCTTGTGACTAGCGAAAAACCGGCCACTGTGATCCTTTTATTCTCGTTCATATATACATTTATAAGGCAAGTTACGGATGTGCAGTGCGGGGTTAATTACAGAGCTTTGGAATAGCGTTTACAATATTTACATGCAGTGGGCGTAATTAATCTCTGATAATGATCCAACCCTTATTGAGCGCATATTAGCGCGGAGGCAAAGCTGTTTGTTTGAAGCAGTACGAATATAGCAGAGTATCAGGGGTGATAGCATCTGTCCTCTGTTCTTCAACGTGTCATGTATTTAATTCAGGCCAACATGTATCTATTTGACCATAACTGTATCAGCTAGAAAAAATTCGGTGTGACTGACGAGATGCAACGCTCACCTTGCCGTTACTACAAATCCACGCACACGCGCGCACGCACTCACCCACACAGAGAGAAAGAGAGAGAGAAACGTTACTCGTGAACACACCATGTGACATCTTAGTGAAACAGAATCATCAATTCTCAGGTATGATAGACAGTGCATTTCTGTCACATCAGCTGTATTACTAGACGAGGTTGAGATTACTTGCTTGACGAGCCACACTGTGGTTTTAAAATAATAACAATGTCAAAGGAATTTACGTTAGTAATTTTTTCCCCCTTGGGACACAAGTCTCAGTTGTGGAATTGTATTCGAGCAATGAAGAAGTAAAGTAATTTATCAGAAATTCTGTGCTTAGCACCAATGTCCAGAATGCTGCGAAATGCATTGATGTTTAAATCAACACTAACCTACACTCCACTTTTCCGAGTGATTAAGTTATAAACGACTTAGTTAATCATTGAAACTTTGTTAATTGGGCAACATTGCACTTTCACCTTCAGCATTCACATCTACGAAGAATGCAGGCAACGATGTTACAGGATTGCGCTACCTGCAACATATCTCTGTGTACCAAGAAAAGACCACCTGGTTTATAGACGCGCTCCAGAGGCGCTGCACTTCAGCGTCACCGAAGCGCACTACTGGGTGTCGCCACTAATCCTGCTCACTCTAGTGACGCGCAATATGGCCCACTTACTACTGACAAAAACTGCGCAGCCAAAGTGTAAGCTTCTGTATCAGGCCCAGTATATACACACGTTCCTGAGACGCGACCATCATATTCAAGAAGGACGCGCCTTGGCTAAGACACTAATCCTGGCCAACCGGATGGTCGTACCTCAAGTCGCCGAATTACTTTTAACAAGGGCTACGCAACAAAACTATCACCTGCGGTGTCTGGTCCGCTATATACGCACTTTGCCAAGACGCTACAGTTCCTTGTCACACTGTACGGGCAGTCTTGGGCCCGCCAATTCTCTCTCCTAAATTGTCCCGATTAATTTCGACAAAGACTGCAGAGCCTAAGTCCGGCAGTTTCAGGGCTGCTACGTACCTGGCCCACTTGCCGTACGCCCTGAACGCGATGGACGGGTACGGGTCTCGCACGTGCCCCCTGTATTCGGCCCATCGCTCCTCCAGGATCGTCCAGCAGGCGCCCAGCTTCCAACCGCTGTAGCCGGACGCGAACGCTGAGGCGATGATGAGGAACAGACCGAACCAGCCTGCAGGAAATTACCATTAGTCTGCGATAGTGAAAAAGATGACCTACAAAGTTTTTGATTGATTGATTGATTGATTGATTGATTGATTGATTGATTGATTTATTTATTTATTTATTTATTTATTCAATCATTCAGTCATTCTTTGATTCATTCGTTCGTTCATTCATTCATTCATTGATGAAAATATTGCTAATATCAGAGGTTATAGCAAGGAAGGCACACACAACATTTTTGTGATCGATCACAATGATGCCGTCATAATCACAATCATGCTGACACGCAACTACAATAGAACAGCTTCAAAGCAAAGTAATTTCAGTAATGAGAAGAGCAATGATAAAACTATTACTATCACTAGAAGAACCGGAAAAATTTTAGCAAGCAATGCAGCCTGTTCCAAACGTCCTCAATCTAGTGTACCAGGAAGCATTTAGTGTGTTTGTTTGTTTGTTTGTTTGTTTGCTTGTTTGTTTGTTTGTTTGTTTTTTCTTCGTTCGTTTGTTCGTTTGTTTGTTTGTTTGTTTGCTTGCTTGCTTGTTTGTTTGTTTGTTTGTTTGTTTGTTTGTTTGTTTGTTTGTTTGTTTGTTTGTTTGTTTGTTTGTTTGTTTGTTTGTTTGTTTGTTTGTTTGTTTGTTTGTTTGAGAGATGGGGAAGGCGAGCCTTCAAACACAATCATCATAAATACAAAAATACATGTGCCGGCAGTGGATGATAGAAAAAAGAAGCGGATGATTCAAATACGAACAGCAATATTTCAATGCTGTGCCTCGGGTGCGTAGCATATTAGTGCGTATCGTTTGCACATCGTAGTGCCGTACAACAATCTCTGCCTCGGGATATTAAATAACGCTTTCATTTGATGCCACTAAAAAATTCCCCCTTTTTTTTTGTCTTACCTTTGAAATGAAGCGTTCGCCTTTCATTGGGCGATGACGGATCAAGTACTGCGCACACTCATTCATTTAGTATACACTTGAAGTTGGACCACACCCTCCCTTTGCCATTGAGAGCAGAGTACTTTTGCATTCGTTTCTGTCTCGAACCTTTCTCTTCGAGGGTTAGGAATAAATCAATAAATCAATTTCAATTTTCGTGATCGCCTGCTGCATCCGAAATGAAATGCGCAGAACTGCCGCACGTCGCTCTATACGCGAGAACATTCTGTTCAGGGTGACAAGTTTCATTTACTATAAGCCAATCTGCGCTTCATGTGTCCAATGAGTCGCTCGAAAATTCATTTTACCGACGTTGGCGCATTTCTGGACTTGTTATTTGTTCGAGCTATAATAATCTATGAAATGATAATTTTACGCGTAATCCAGCAACCAAGACTCTTTTCACGAGGTCGGTTTTAATGGGGCCTAGATCAAAGCCCTCATTTGTAACTACCAAGCACAGTTACATAAATACGTAAATACGTAATGTTGACGACCGGTTGCCAACCCTTTTATCTTATTGCTTTCAACCAACTTCAACGTCACTACCAGACACAGTTACTGAGATAGGTAAAGCAAGAGATTAATGTTGACTACTGGTTGCCAACCCTTTTATCTTATTGATTTCGACCAACTTCGTAATTCAGTAGACCTATTTCATATTTGTAAAAAAATTATCATTTAAATTTCACCGCGCAGAATTTCACCGCACCTATGCTTCTTTGTGCGTGCAGTGTGATACTCCAAAATTCTCATTTAAGCATGTTGATGGTCGATGCGGAATCCTGAATTTTAACGTGAACTCGTAGTACTTCAAGGGCCCTTCATCATCATCAGCAGCAGCAGCAGCAGCAGAAGCAGCAGCAGCAGCAGCTGCCTATGTTTATGTCCACTGCAGGACGAAGGCCTCTCCCGGTGATCTCCAATTACCCCTGTCTTGCGCTAGCTGATTCCAACTTGCGCCTGCAAATTTCCTAACTTTATCACCCCACCTAGTTTTCTGCTGCCCTCGACTGCGCTTCCCTTCTCTTGGTATCCATTCTGTAACTCCAATGGTCCACCGGTTGTCCATCCACGCATTACATGGCCTGTCCAGCTCCATTTTTTTCTCTTAATGTCGGCTATCCCCGTTTGCTCTTTGATCCACACCACTCTCTTCCTGCCACTTAACGTTAGGCCTAGCATTTTCGTTCCATTGCTCTTTGTGCGGTCTTTATACTGTTTCGCATTGGTCTAAAACATCTTGGCCAACAATGCGGGCCGTTCACGTCCCACTCACCGGTTTCCACAATGGAGTAGGGCAGGGCCAGAATACCGATGCCCGCGACGCCGCCGACCACGAACACCGTGGCGAGGAAGAGCGAGATTCCTTCCGGGTTGGTGGGCACTTCCACTCCGCCATTCTCCGCCGATTTGACCTGCGCGTGTCACGTGGACTTAAGCACAGGCCGCTGCACGTCCATTGGCTCCACTGCCCTCGCCATCGTTATCATCACATTCATCACCATCATCGTCATCAGCAATAGCAGTAGCAGACTCAGCGATCTCCGACTGCCTCTGTTTCATGTTCAAGCAACTCTATCCTATCCCTGCAAATTTCGCAATCTCCTCGTACTATTACCTACTCATGCATTTTCAAATCTCGTTTCGAATAGGTTCCACTTAGTAACTGGAACACTTTTGCAAATATGTTATACGTGGAAAGAGCTTAGGAACTAGCTGATTATCTAGTCATCGCATTACGTGGTTTCCACAAGTATACTTGTTTCTGTTAATTTCAAGTAGATTGTGTTCTATATTCCTTTGCTATCTAGCTAAAACACTTGTCGACAGAGCACTGCTGATTTCATAGCACGGTTAAAAACCGTGCTAACGAAGACACAGCTAAACTTCTTTGGCGCTGTAAATAAATATATTGTACACCTGGTCACATGCTCTAGATTGTAGACAAACAGAATTAGGGAAAGATCTTAGAGTCCAAGATGATCATAAAATTTATAACACAGTGTTTTGTTGCAACGCTCGTGATGCAACACGGTGCATTTATTTTGTAAGTAGGCGTTTGAACTGAGGTCACTCTATTTTTTTAATGCGACTACCATTCTCTAGGAAATTCACGCACTTTGAAGGATCTATCTGCCTCTATACGTAACCGTTTCCCCGCCAACTTGGGTTACTGGCTACTTCGTGGTCTAATGGGTACAACATCAGGCGGCTGTGCCGGGGCAACAGAGTTCGAAACCAACCGTCGGACCAACTTGGGTTACTGGATATGTTCCATTTCGTATGTGCCAGTGGGTTTGTGCCGCTCTTCGACGATAATTTCTCCTGTGCAGGTCTGAATCTAACCCACGTGTAATATAGTCTGACAACTGTGGTTAAATATGCATCACACAACCACCACAGGTGGACTTCGCGGCGTCGTCGCTAGATGGCGCCGCATGTCCAGAGGGAAGTAGGGAGACCACAAACACTGGAGGCGTACAAAAACAGAGTTCCCAGTAATGGTTCATAAAACGTTTAAGCTGTGAATTCTTTGTGTTTGTGTGTTATATAAGTAGGACACTAAGAAAATAATAACGAGAGCTTGGTGGCGCAGCCCACCACCCCGTTTCAAAGGGCGTGGTCATAGCATCCATCCATCCATCCATCCGAAGTGCCAGAGAGGAACCCTGTTGTATACACGCCTACACACATAACGCGTCTCTGTGACTATACGCTGCGTCGCTACATTACTTTAATGCTATTCGCATTATTGCCGACATTCATCATAAGATTGGTTCTGCCGGAATATTTTTTATCACTGCTTGTATCATATTATTGTCTGGAAGAGAAGTATCAAGTCAGGGAAGTGGAGTAGATTGCGCCTCCTAATGACGCGCACAGCTAATAAATAAAGAACGGACACCAGGTTGTGCTACGTACGTTCAAACTCTGTCAGCGTACTTCCATTTCTTCTCGCAAAATGTCTCATTCAAATAGATACGGCACGCATAAATACTCTCATCAGACAACCGCTGGCCCGATTTGGATGAAGATTGTTGCATTAAGTAGAGCACAATTTTGGTTTAGTTCCTCAATTCTTTTACATAAGTTGCCTCAAATTGGTAAGTTTAAAGTCAGTATAAATTTGTTACTCGGCACCAAACAGCGATATCGCAGCTATGTACACTGCATCTGTTAGAATACTGAATCGAACAGATCTGATTGATGAGTTCACGATTTACGTGAAATTGTTGCAATATTTACGACAGTTCCGCAATAGACCAATTACCAAATTATTGCTATGTTTCAGAGCGGTGTACATACATAAATTTTGTCCGCTTTAGAAGTATCAGTAAGCGCAGTTTACCAAATATGTTTTTTTTATATTGATGAGTTACAGAACTGCAAACTTCACGCTTCAGCATTCTTGATCTTTTTTTTCAATTTTGAGCAGTTCCTTGCAAAATAATTGATGGTGAAAATAAAAAATGTGCTGCTTGCAATCATTAGGTTACTAATATTCTATTTCTATACAACAAACTTCATGAAAATCCGTGCAGTGGTTGCTGAACATTACGAGTTCTCCGTTCCCACGCCTTACGAGCTCTTGAGGTCAGAGTCTGTCATCCCTTCAGCTACGACATGCACTAGGCTCATGGTCTAACGCTGCCTGTGAACCTCGTACAACGAAGGCACTTTTAGCTCTCCTCAGAGACACTCGTCTCAATGAAACACTTCACTTGTTTGAGGTTGTGGTGCGGTGTGTGTTGCATGTTGCGTATCTGTGATGTGCACTGCATATATAGTTTCATTATTTATCGCACCCCATCTGGAGTAGCACACAATCCTCTCCAGAATTCTCTACACAGCCTCTCTCTCCCTCTCTTTGAAGTGAAGTTTTCTTGTAAGACGCGAACTCTCTTTTTCAACTCTCTAAACAGCTCCGTTCTCGAGGCCATTCTCAATGACTAAAAGCTACGAATATACAGAAGCCAAGTAGGAGCCACGGAATCAAAGCGTAAAGAAGCGCGGGCGGGTAATTAGGGCTTCAACTATCGCTCCGTGGGAAAAAGGCAGCGTAACCACATCCGCGACCACTTGAAGCAAGGGCAAAACACTCCATCATCCTTGACCAACAATGCACGCGACCTCGTCCTCTTTCCGAGCGCGAGTCACACGATCTCGCGTACTCGCGGTAAGGCGCGGGATGCGTGCCGTGCTCTTATCAGTGAAACCTAAATAAAGCTAACTGTGCGTTTAAAGAGACGCTGAAGTTGAAGATAAGGTTAAGCTGTGTTAGTAAATAAAACTTCGGCGATAGCAAGAGCCGCCACGTTTACAGCGCAGGAGGCTTAAGAGGAAGCTTTAGCTCAGCACCTCCTATCTAAATACAATGAAACGGAGAAATCGTTTTTCTCGGTTACCACTGCACCACATTTGATGAGGTTTGTTGCACTTAAAAGAAAAAGTTATAAATCGGAAATTTTCTGAAAACGAAACTATGAAGTTTACGACTCCCTAACTCAGCAATGACAACTGATATCACAATTCTGTAAATTGGACCTAAGAGTACATCTAAAGCGGACAACGGTCATATATTATACATGGCCTTCAAATAGACCACTTATTTGTGAGCAGAACTTTTGCAAAACCCTTGTAAACGATGTAACAAATTCACGTTAATTTACATATTAAATTTGTCCGCTTTCGATGCTCTAATGAATGCAGTTCACAGAACTGCGATAGCTGCTCTAGGTGCTGAACTAAGAATTTGTAAACTCCGTGCTTCTATTTTTTTTTTCAACCTTACCAATTTTTTAATAACTACATTAAAGAATTTAGAATAGGATAGAATAGAATAAAATAGAAAGTTTATTTCTCTTTCACGCAGTACAAAGCAGTACAGGGAAAAGGGGAGACTGGGCAAAAAGCTGCTAAAGGCAGCTTGAGGCCCTAAATCTAAATTACGCTTCCAACGGTCACTATAAATTAAGTTTCTCTCTAAAATGCAACAAATTTAATTCAAATGGGCGCAGCGGTTATCTCAGAAAATTGTTTCTGCGTTTTACATGTAGTTGAATAGGCGGCATTGGAATTGGGCCCGAGCTAAAGCTCCCCCTTAAGAAACCGGGCAACAGGCAAGAACAAGGACGCGGGAAGTGACGGTGCCTGAATTCGGCACTAGTTTGACGTAACGCCATAAAGTGTTACAGCGTATGTTCGGTTTTACTTAAATGGCATTTTGTAAAGACGCACTGCATGAAATTACAAAGCAATAACAAGGACTCATTCTAGCCACTTCCGAGAAATTTTGTTGTACCGAAGGCCGGCCGGAGGGTACGACAAAAAAAATACAGTCAAAGGGGTGATTTGGCAGAGTTCGTTATGCGTTTGTAAATGGTCTTACGCTAGAAGACATGGGAAAAAGAACGGGGGTATGGGGCGAAAGAAGTCCTTCGTGTGTCCTGTACCCCCTCCCCTTTGTTGGTCCGCGTCTCGTAGCGCAAAACCATTTCGAAAGTCAAGAAATCCATTGAAATCCGTGACGCCCATATACTGCTGCATCGGCTCCGAACTTGAGGCGCAAATTTTAACCGTTAAAGCTTCACGTTAATTTTCCTCGTTGGTAGTCAATCATTATTCGCCAATATAAGACAACAACATTTTAAAATCTTATTCTACTTTTTATTAAAAATAGACTTTAGAAAGACTACATTACCGTATAAGTTGACTTGATGTTTCCTATTCGGGAATGTATGGGCTGTTTTTGTGTTTTTGTGATCACTGTGTATACCATAATTATCGCCCAGCGCATGGAGTAGCATGTCACGCGATCACCCTGGCTATCGTCTCCGGCATCTCATTAAAGCCATGTATCTCTCTCTCTCTCTCTTTCGTCCTAGTGTTCCTTTAGGCAAGTTGTAAACCAATCAGCGGCCTCTTCGCAATACCAATTTCTCAGCGCTGCAGGTCCTACTGCCGCAGTACGCCCTTCCGCCTTCTTCAGTAACCATCAAGCATTCCATAGACCACAGAGTTTCCTACAAAAATCACTAGAGGACGCTAGCATCTACGAAAGCTGCAAGCACGGTGGTTAAGACCGCATGGCAATGATCTAGATAGCGCATGGCTTTGACTAAACTTCCTCAATCTGGCTTTAAACGGCTTTGTCACTTTGCAAATCGCTCATTTCGCGCAAAATATTGCCTTTCAAATTCAACCCTTGTTGCAGTGGTTATGGAGGTGCGCCATATCTTATTGCCTTCCAGTGTTCAGACGAGCATGACTTCTCTAAAATTTATCAATGTGATGGTTAACAAATAATGACACAAAAGTCTGGAAGCCACAAACACGTAGCTGCTCTCGATTTCCTCTAGCTTCACACGCTGCACCATCTCAGGTTCAGCGTTTCCTCTTGTAACAGTTGCAGAAAACACTACGATACCAGACATATGTTGTCTCATGTTGGATAACCTTCACCTTCCTTCCAATGTGAGTGAGACTAATCGACCCAGATAAATGCTACTATACTGGCTGTTGTACTGTGAAACTCGTGTGAAATTACGAAGATGGGCTCCGCCGCACAAAAGGTATCAGTGCAGAGAAGCCATATATGTGACCAACGCTTTCTTGGAAGTAGCTGCTTGTATTTTAGTTTCTGTGTAGTGGATTTCACGCGAACCCACGTAAGCTATAAACCGACTGCAGCAATATCATTGTCAGATGTAGACGCCAGCCTGCCAGAGTGATTGCGTTTAGCATGAACGCGTTTAGGTTAGCGTGAGCTGGTTCGCTAGTCGTAACTAAGACAGCTTAAGCTGTAACGCAAAACAGACAAGGACAGCGATGTGTCTCTCTGCGTTCTTGTGTCTAATATGAGTATGAATCTAATATGAATATAATATAAATGTAATGTGAATCTAATATGAATCTAATCTGTATCTAATGTGCGCTGCAGCCAAAATAATGTCTAACTCGGTGTGATTTCAAAGCTCAACTTTTTTTAGGCCGACCTTCATTTGCTACTTCCCCGGTATTGGGCGTTCGTCGTCGCTTCCTTGCCGGATATATTTATGGATATGTATATAGACAACTTGGTTCCCTGAGTATGCGCCAATGCCCATTCATGGCCACTCCCCCGAGAATGTATGTGCCACTGGGACAAAGCTTGTGTGGAACCTTAAATGTATTCACTCGTGTGTCGTTCTTCTATGCGCATGCTCCTAACATCAACATTCTTCCCTCGACAAGCGTAGCATCATACATAGCCTTCGTCCTCGTGACTGCTACCGCTACAGGCTACGAGGCTGTGCTCGTGTTATGAGCTACTGCCGCTACCTCATCAGCTAATAGAAGCTTCACATCTCGTGACATTTCGTAATAATAATAATAAACAATAATGATAATAATAATAATAATAATAATAATAATAATAATAATAATAATAATAATAATAATAATAATAATAATAATAATGATGATGATGATGATGATGATGATGATGATAATAGCTTTATCGCAAAGAAATATATATATATATATATATATATATATACAGAAGAATAGCCAGTCCGCATAAGCCAGAGGCTTGTGTGCAGGTTTGGGCACTCTAAGTAGTAGATGTCAAAGTTACTGTCAATAAAATATTCTTAAACAAAGCCTAAAGTAAAAATATAAACCCCAAGATAAAAAGAAGACATATTCGCAAAGAAACGCCGCGCATTTAAAACAGTATAATGCACACGTGATGCCGGCCACAACAATAAATGCACGTACTAGCAAAATTTGCATTTGTTACAAATGTTGTGCCTCTGTAACCCATAGTTTTTTTTTATTCGCTCCAGCAAAATAGCATTATCAGTGGGTGGCCTTATTTTACTAATATACAATGCAACATAAAAATCGCGTGTTCTCTTTCCATAATACGTAAACAGACGGGTTCCTGTGAATCTTTTGTCACAAAGAAATCCGACGCGGCTGTGGACGACACGATTGACGTCGACTGAAAGACGCAACAGCATAGGCTTAGGCAGTCACAGCAGTAACAGCGTCTAGCCGAAATGACCACGTTTTTACATTTGCCTTTGTGATTGGGCTATAGAAAAAATTTGATTCCACCATTGCGTTAGATCTGTGTGTTTTTTTCTTCACCTAAAATATTCCTTTACAGCATCAATATTCGCCCCCGTCTTCATTTAGTCTTTACAAACGTGGGGGCGCACAATAAGCGTGGAGGAGACAAAAAAAAACGAGAATTAATTTCGTTCGATATACAATTTCAATTCAATTTATATTCTATCCCTATACTGTGCTTCAATGAAGTGGTATCAGGAGCACCAAAAATAAAAATAAAAGGCGGCGATTAGGCGGCTTGACGGGGTCATTGCCCCCTAACGTGTCATTCGTTTTCAGCCGTTCATTGAAATGTTTACCGCAGAGAAAACTGAAAACGGAAGTGATGCAGCTGCGAAATGCGGGCGCAGTAAGTCTTCCAAACGTTTGGTGGTGTACAGCCGAGCATACACCCCGGCCCACATACACCAAAATAAACCGCAATATATAAAGGATCAATGCAAGAAAGCATTCAGTACAAACATACACACGTTCTTTGCGAGTAAAAGGTAAAAAAAGTTTTAAAAAAAGAAGGCATTTGTGCGTATACGCTCTGTAAGCTGCGTACATTTCTGCGCGTTCGCATAAGTTTAAAGCCACGTGCAGTCACTCGTGTCCTGCCCTAGTTTTGAACTGGCGTCGTGTTTATCTAAAAGTTTTTTATACGAGAATTCGACTCTGAAACTGCGGATTTTAATTGTGCTCCTTTGATATCTGGTTCCCCAAGGCCCTTATTTCTCTAGGCCGATGAGTCATCCGCCAGAAACAAGCGTTACCAACATCTTCAACTGAATCATCGCAAGTCGTGCGCTTATTTAGAGGTGACTTCAAACGCGTTAGGACCGTTGGCGGTAATTTCCTGGTGTGTATCCGTAAACCGAGAGGCCGCAATCAACAGTGCTCCTTTTTAACTGAATGGCCTCATTAGTATTACTGCTTTGTCTGCTGCTCAGTTTGGGTATGAAGAAATATTGGTGTTCAATAGGGCATCATATCAAACATTTCTTTTCATCTAATGTTGAAGAAATAATGAAGTTATGTTGGCTTGGATACTAATTATCCGCTCCCTTCAAAAGTTTACAATACTTTACACTGTGCGCCAATATGAAAAGGAGTACCAGATTTGCGCTTAAAGCCGCCAACTTTCTTTGTGCTTTGTAATAGAAATAAATGTTACGTGAGAGAGAGAGAGAGAGAGAGATATTCTTCATCGCAAGAGTTATACAGTAAGCAGCTATGAGTTTAGAAGAATCGCTGCTCAAACAATAGTCATCTATTTTATTTCATTATCTTGGACTGTGTGGAAATCATTTCCGCGATGGTGGTGAACGCAGCGATATTGAAACCATGCGGAGACCGTCTCCTTCCTGTGGCAAATTGTAATCTTCGGTGAGGAAGCGCTGCATCACGTGACTCCCGCCGTCCTGTCGCTTTACTAACGCACCATAGATTATCCGAAGTGACGGCCATTAGAGCGAGTCGCAAAGCCGGCAAATTGTGCGTCTTTCGTGTAATTAATTGTTTAAAAGCATGCGGGGTTAATGACCTTGTAGTCATTCATGCGTGCACTGAAAACTACACCACATTCCTTCCTGTTTGTGCCTCGGGAGATTCGGCCAGTTAGAGTGGCCCGCTAAATTTAGCGGACGAACTGGCGATGTAATGGCAAGCCTGATCGTCGGGCCCGAGAAGCTAAGCGACAGCCTTCTTCTTCAGTGCTTGGGAGGATGACGACCTAGAGACAGAGAGAGACAGTAGCACAAGCAAAGGCACGGTAGCTGGCAAAGGAAAATCCTGGTTTGCTACCCTACGCTGGGACTAGATTGGAGGGGGAGGTAGAGGGATAGGAAAGACGAGAGAGAGAGAAAGACGGCACAGGCGCACACAATCACAGCCGGTGACTCACCTCATATACTATCCCCGCACCGTAGCACGTGTAGCACTACAAACATGGGTTGAGACTATACAGCGTCGCTTGTGCAATTACAGCCTAAAAGCTCCCAGCTACCGTCTACCCTATCATATTTACGCTCTACATATCTTCCAAAATATGACCAAAAGGTGTACACGCTTTTTGCGAAGTCTCGCCTCGCTTTATTGACTCGTCTGCGATAGTCCGAAAACCATCACGGCTTGACGTGCTGCTTCGCAGTGTGACAGAGGACAAATTACTGACAAAGGGACATGGACAGAACAAACTAAAGAATTGACAACTGCTCATTTTCATTAGAGCATCTCGTATCTACTAAAACATTCGAGTGCAGATACATGGTTAACAAAAAAAAGTGAGAACGAAATGGCAATGACTAGAAAGGATGAAAGCTTATGTTGACGAAGAACGTGTTCCGGGTTAATGGACGTGAAAAAGGAGCAAAAGCAAATAAAATACCACCAACTGAAACACATTCTAGCAAGAAAACAAACTGTGTGTTCGCGGAATCATTCTGTCGCTATCAACGAGTCACTAACGTGTCCTTTGTTGCGCTATGAAGCAACGCGTCTAGCTACAACGTTTCACCAACCAGCACCCGTCACAACATTTTCAGTTAGAAAACAACCCGCGGGATCCTTCTATACGATCATGTCAACAACACCTGGGTAGTGACCATGTGCGCACGCGCGCACGTGAAAGTGGCGAATCCGAGCCAAAGTGGGCGTAACAGGACGGGACAGGTTTTCGCTACCGGTGCTCTTATCAGATGACGCCGTAAAACTTCGCTCTGGATTTAGGTACGACTGTGCAAACACGGCGGGACGATGTCGTGCTTGCTGTTGTCCTTGCACGATAAAAGTCCTTGTCAACACGTGTCATCTGTGTTCCTCTGGCTCCGTCCTCAAAAAAAATTTAATTCTGGGGTTACACGCGCCAGAACCATGATCTAATTATGAGGCACGCTGTATATAGTGGGGGAGTTCTGCATTAATTTCGACCACCTCGAGTTCTCTTTCTTTCTTTTTTTTTTTTGCTTTATTGCCATTTACAAAAATCAGAGTACGGAAAAGCAGAACATATTCAAACGCTAAAAACGTTATCCTGTCTTGGAGAACGTAATTCTTAAAAAATCGCACATTCAAAAGCAATTCTATTTGTGCGAACCAGTCTGGCACAGGTATTTGTGACTTTGTTTTTCAACAAATCTGTGAATGCTTTCTTTGAAGTAATGGCGCGCCGCCCTGGCGTCAACGTACGTCAGCATTTCGGACTGCTATACGACGTCTCCACACACTGTGCAGTACAATGAGCATGATTAAATCAAAGGGCATCCCATCCTCCCTATTGACAGCCAGAAACGGGATATATCGAGCACCGAATGCAACGAATGCACGCTACAAAATCGTGTGCGCATTTTGCAAGAACAGAACCCACGACCTCGTGCTTTACAGCGAAACGTCGTGGCCACTATAAGACTCCATGACGGGTGGCTCCGTCTTGTACACCCGACTCGCCCAAGCGTACCATGTTACTTACTAAACGTTCCTCTGCAGAAAAACGTTTCAAGCCTATCGCTTCGTAGATGGCCCATGGACGATGCCACCCTTAGTGTCACCTGTTTGCCTCTTTAAAGTGTCATCGTCACCAAATGCGCACCCGGGAAACGCGATTAAACGTCTTCTTCGTCCGCAAGCGAGCTCTATCGGACGTGCCAGTGCTCCTTTCGTAGGGGTGTTGCAAGATGATATCGCTTGTCACGAAGATTATAAGACGTCTCGCTCGCTCACTTGACGGCCCCTCCGTCATACGGGGCTCTCGATTACGTTTACGCTAACCAGTGTTTCAGACGTAGGTCTCCGGAAGCGTTACGGGGAAAAAATTCCAAACGGCAATGACGTCACCATCGGGATCGCATTTCTACAGCTACTGATCCGAGATGTTCGCTCGCGTCTCTGAGCGTCGCCTGGACTATAGCACGGACGCATTTGTGGGTGTCACATTAGCAGTTTTGATTGCACGGTGTTTTGAACAGACACTGACGAGGAACAATAAGTGAAGCTGAAGTGATAAGTTACGTTGCTGCAATCACAAAGCGAAGAGTCCACTCTTGCCCTCTTTCTTCGTTGACATTACATCGATGCGAGCGGGTCGAGTTGTAACTCGAGCGGATCCAGCTCGACCCGACCGTGCTTTCAAGCATCTTGGCAAGCGGGTTGGCCGAGTCGACACTGAATTCACCTCGGCTCACGCTCGGCTCAATCCGCTAGCGCTTACGTGGACCCGCCGACCGGATTTCGGCCTGATAAGCCGATTCGATCCGACTTTATCGGTTTCATGTTCATGCATTTCCTGATTGGAGACCTGTCAAACCACAGAACATTCAAAGGCGAAAGGCGAGTGGCGACGCCGCCCTGAAATTCATGCGCATGCTCATCGTGACGTTACAAACACCCAAAAAAGTCTCCACAAGTCTAGGCTATTAGTTATAATTAAAGACTAGCAGCATTGTTTTCTAGAGTGACCAGTGATTCAACCTAGCAAGTTTCGGCTGTTTGCGCGTGTGCCAAAGCAGCTCAAACAGAGCTGAAAATACTTCGAGATCTGTGCTGTCCCACTGGTATACCAGTCCTGATGTTTCGACGCAATATCAAAAACATAAAAAGAACGTTTTGCCTCCTCTTGCTTCGGTAATAGTAAATCGTTTTCCGAACGATATAAACTTTTCAAATAACACGTAACCCGCACAAAGCAATTTTGAATTGTTCTTTAGTGCATATTTAACGGTCAGCGAAGTCCCATTTCAATACCAATTTTTCATAGTTCTAGCTGAAAAGAGCCTACGAACAGTCCCATATTATATAATATAATCCCATATAACAGCTTTTAAGGACCCCCGTTGGTATACTAAAAAAATAATCAAGGAGTTTTACCAGACACGCCGTAGTGGGGTACTCCGAAATAATTTGGATCAGCTGAGATACTTTAATGTGCACCTTAATCTAAGTACATGGGTGTTTTCGCATTTCGCCCCTCATCAAAATGCGGCTGCCGTGGCCGGGATTTGATCCCATGACCTCGTGCTTATCAGTCCAACACCATAGCTTCTCGTTGTGATACTAAATTATGTATTGTATACTATATAGACGGCATCGACCCATAGATTTGTTCGACAGTCTCGTAGAAACACAGTAACAATTTTCTCAAATTTTGGGATAGAATTTTCGTAACCGTTTACAGAGTTTGGTGATCTCTACAAAAGACTTCAGTGTTGGCTAAATATTTCATTCGGAGAGGCGAGAGAAAGGTAAGACAGGCAGGCGAACCAGACGCACGCATGGCTTGCTTTGGGAAGGTGAGAGAAGGGCAGATGATGTTGTTTTATGGGGTTTTACAATGCCCAAACCACCATCCTGATTATGAGGCATGCTGTAGTGGGGGATTCCGGATTGATTTGGACCCCGTGGGGTTCCTCGGCGTGCACCTAAATTCAAGTACACGGGTGTTTTATGCATTTTGGAAGGGGAGTTGAAAGAATGGAGAAAGGCAAGGAAATCAACCGTTACGATGAGAAGAGAGACACGCGCCCAAGATCACAGTCATCGACAGATTAACAACGAGTAAGCGCCAATTAGTCCATTCGTACCAGTTCGTTGTCCTTAAGAATTGCAACACTGCCTTCGTCACTCTCTGCCCGAACGAACCATTTTGGAATGCCCACCTCACCAGCCGTCACCGGCTGGTGAGGTGGGCATTCCAAAATAATTTGTTCGGGGAAAGCAGTCTCTCGTCAACGCGAGCGAGCTCAGTTGCGATCGTCCGCCTCTCTAGGTGTATCGAGGACCGTCACAACGAATGTGACCAAGAGTCTGCTCGCGACCGAAGTCATCGCACCCAGCGTTGTCGGGCACGTTAATACAGAAGGCAAGGAAGGGGCAGACATCATTAAAGGGACACTTAAGGCAAATATTAGGTCAACGTACAATGTTAAAATACCATTCCAGAAAACTTTCAGGGCTTGTTTCATGCCAAGAATAGACTTCGTTTAAGCGAAATTGGCGTCTCAAGGGTCCGTGTACCTTTAGCGCAATTCAATTGTCCCGCTTCCCAGCGGGAAGTAGTAGCGTTACATACGGCACCACCGCCCTTTACTGTCGTCGGTGAGTAAAGTGACAGCCGACAGATGGCGCTACGATTTAACGCGAAAGCACAAACACGCCACCATGGAGAAGCCGAGAAAATACAGTGCTGGAGTCGTTGCTGCAGCTGCTCTTCGTCGTGTGGTGCGGACCGCTCGGGCATCCCACGACATTTCATGGACATGAAATTCTCATGGACATGGCATTCTTTGCCACTCTACGAGCCAACATAACCAACGCGGCACCAGGCGACAATCAAACAACTGAAACATGCAAAAGCGGGCGGTGCAGTCTTTTTTCTAAAATTCAATTAGAGCTGGACCAGTGGCATTTTCTTCAGTGTTCTAATGCAATGCAATAATCTTTTTTTTATTTCTGGTGATCGAGTACTAGTAACGCAATCATTATGAGAAGTGCCTACGTCATCCGACTACTACCTGAATGTCCCGGGGGAGTATCAAATCGTGTCCTGCATTTATATCAATTTCTCGATAACTAAAGCTCTGTTCGTGACAACACTGACACCTTAGACGTTCTCGAGCATTATTCCATTACTTTAGCTTGACTTAATTTTTGCCTTAGCGGCCCTTCAAGGCTCTTTGGGTGTTAGCCTTTAACAGATCGCAAAGATCTTGATGCATACCTGCTAAGAGTTTGCGCCGATCTCCTGAATATTATTGCTTGATTCTTTCGAAATGTTCGCAACAAGTGCAGTATGTCGCCGGCTTCTCCACAACGTCGATTGATTTTTGGATTCGGCGTCCCAAAGCCGCACGGGGGTAATGAAAAACGGCATAGTGGAGGGTTCCGAATTAGTTTTGACGGAATATGGTTGCTTATAATGTTTAAATCTCAGGACACAAGCGGTTAATTTTCTATTACAACGTTTTTTTTAATTAGTTTACCCTCATTGAAGTGCGGCCGCCCGCGCCGGGGAGTTGAACCCGAGACCTCGTTCTGCTCGGCAGCAGAACGCCATTGATACTAGCGCCACTGCAGCCAGTTTCTCCGCAACGTTCACTTGTTAACCGAATATAGCATCATGATAGCTGAAGTCGTCGCTGCCAGTTCGCAACCAAAGGCCGGTCATGTCACTTGCAACTTAAACAAAAAAAAGGAGCAAGGATTATCTCTCTTTCTAACGTACCATCACTCTTAGAGATGTCCGTCGTAAAGTGCAACGTGAAAACACAGGTTCGTTCAAATAACCACGCGGGTTGCACCCCCTCCTAGAAAGCGTGACGTACGGGCGCGTCATTTGGTGATGGCCGTCACCCTGCGTGGTGTTCCGCAACGCCAATGCGTATGACCCAGGGTTATCAACCAGGCAGCTAAAGAAGAAAAGCCCGCTAGAAGAAGCGTGGCTCACACGCGCGTAGATCAAATCAAATGAATATCAGCGGAGCTCTCTCTTTTCATGCGTAAACAAGAGGACGGAACAACAGCGTCAGCAGGAGATACGCGAAAGCGAGTGGCAGCTAGATCTGTACAGAAGGATGTTGTCACGACCGAGTTGTTACGAGAGATGAGTCAACAGGTTTCGCTTCTAGAAGTCTCAAATGCAGCTATGATAGGCTTCGTTGCGGCGTTATAACTTGCACGACCCGGTATTCTGCGGAGCCATAGCTAGGTACGTTGACCCTGTTATTACAACGAAGTTTTTTTTTTCTTGTCTTTTTTTTTGCCAATCTTCGCTGACTGTGACTGTTGCTACTGCGGGAGCGGCTACTATGCTGTCTTGCTGAGTAACTCGCTTACAAGACGGCACGCGTGTAACGAATCGGCTTTCATACGACTAGTCTATACCACGTCAACAGATATGTGCAGGTTACCGGCTCGGTTCTCTGTGCAATTACGCGACAAAACGACGAACTGCACCTAATTATCCTCACTGCAACAAATGCCGTGCCTTCAAGCGCATCATTCTTTCATTAGAGCACGTCTTTCCCGGCGTTCGGCGCGTCTGCTCGGTCAATATCTCGCCGAGTGATATGAGCCAATCCTGGAGACTGCACAGTATTAAACTGGACCGATGCCTGAGAGGACGTAAACAAAATTGATGACGCAATTTATGACGCAAAATAAAATTGATGATCGCGAAGACAGTGCAATCCGCGGTCGCGTGCCACGTGGGTCACGTGGAGGGGGTCCTCAGCGTCCTTGTCGCGCTCTTCGGAAAGCGCAGTGATTGGGAAAGCGCTGGTACCATCACAATTTAGTTTTTTCATACTTGTTATTTCAATCTCGCCCGGCCTCATCTTCTAATTTCCAAACTTTTCCGAAAACGAAATTCATTTTTCGGGATACTTGACGCAACGTTCGCGAAATCGTAGAACAAGCCCGAGTTCGTAAACTGTACGAAAAATTCGTAAGTGTTGGCAGGTACGTTTAAATTATACAGGTTGTTTGGGGTATAGAAAAAGCACGAAACGGAAACGTTTCCCGCTGTCCCCACCGTAACACATCCGACTCAGAGCTGGCACCTGAGCATTGGTCAGTGGAAGGAACCGGGCTGAGTGCTTGTAGAAGTTAGTTTAGTGAGGATAGGGAGGACGGGTGCTTGCTCGCTTTTCTCGTTCCGTCCCCATCACAGTGCGGCATCCGCCGAAGGGACTCTAACCCGCGATCGCGTGCTTAACAGCAAACTTCCACTGCCACTGCGCCAGAGTGATGGGTCCAGCAGTTAAGAGGCAAGAAGTTAATGAACAAACAAAAAAAGAACCGCGCTAAAGACGGGTTTAATTGAGGGTAACCTTACCTAGGTGGACGGCACATGGAGGCTGCACTACGGGAATGTTTAGCTTTAGCTGTGACACCCAGTACCAGGTATCGCCTGTGATATATGCACGAGCAAATTACGGGAATGTGGCTCTCCGAACGATCGGCAAGAACGGTAAACCCGAAACGTCGCTTGCACGTATCGCTTCCCACATCGCTGCTGCTAGCATCGCGCAGTCTGCCACGTACAGCCTGTCAGTCAAGCGGAATCATCGGGAAACCCGAGCGTAGCTCGCACCGACTGCTCTGCGTTCCATTCCTGACTTTGTTTTTGCCTCCATATACCTGATGCCGCGGCACAACGGCATAGCTGCGCGTTTGTAATAATGGCGGGGATGATGTCCTAAATAGTACAGACACACTGTGAGGTTCGTAATTGGGTCGTAATTATGGCCAAAGCAAGGATAAATGAAAATTATAGTGTATAATTGCATAGGCTTGTTGAATGTTTCTTCTACCTCGAAAGTCGCAGTGTGACAAAAAAAAGCTACTGAACACGCTCACCAGAGTGGTAGAGGCAATACAGTTCAATGAGTAAACTAAAAGGACATATAGTTTGCCAATGTTCCCTTGTAAACCCATGTAAATAATGCAAATACTGTGAAACAAAAGTTATAATGTTCCATTCTATTGTGTGCCAGCGATACGACTGTTAATTTTTTTTGAGAGGGCGCCACGAGAGAGACCCACATTCACCGCACGGTACCTATTACTTTTCAATAATGACAGAGCCACGTGGTCAACACCTTCGAACAGTGCGCAGCGCTCATGTGACGTTATAGGGAGTTTAGCCCCCTAGTGGTGGCCTGCCGAACAACGCTTTTATTTTTGATCTTCACAGTAATGTCAACTTGAAACTCAAGCAAAACTGCACCCAATATACTAACTAACCTTTGTTTAGACTTTACAAGCTTCAAACCTCGCGCATGATTTCATTTTTGCTGAGCCAACGATGTCGCGGTTGCGAGTACCACGTGCTAAAATCTAAAATTAAATTCTGGGGTTTTACGTGCCAAAACCACGATTTCATTTTGAGGCACGCCGTGGTGCGGAACACCGGATTAATTTTGATCACCTGGGGTTCTTTAACGGGCACCCATTGCACAATAGACGAGCGTTTTTTGCACATCGCCCCCATCGAAATGCGGTCGCCGCGGCCGGGATTCAACTCCGCGACCTCATGCTTAGCAACGCAACAGCGTAGCCGCTAAGCCACCGCGGCGGGTAAGATGCTTGTAAACGTGGTCGGGTTGAGCTGGATCCACTCGACTTCTGACTCGCCCCGCTCGCGTCGAGGTAATGTAAACGAAGAAAGATGGTAAGGGGGGTCTAGTTTGCTATTGCAGAAACGTAATTTATCGCTACAGCTTAACTTATAATTCCTCTTCAGTGCCTGTTCAAATGCCATGCGATCGAAACGGCAAATGTGACACCCACGCAATGCCATTGCCACTATGCCACCACGGCGTGTACACCACGTGTCCACCGCGATGCCACACAACAGAACCAGTACGAAAGAGTGGTTGTGTGCCATCTGTTCTTTTTTTCTTTTTTTTTTTACAGCGAAGTTGCTTATGGCTAGAGTTCTATGTATTTTTAGTGTCAGTCAACATATCTGCGTGTGCAAAAACTCACCTTGCGAATTTGATGCATTTTCAGTAGATTAGTTTTCAATAGGCACCATTTTCAAGATCAGTAGACTCTCGGGTAGATAATAAGCACTCCTCAAAGATTTGACGCTGTGCGAACCGCGTGGGCCACGTGTACGCTCGCACCACCCTCTCTTTGTCGTCGTTCCAAGCGCTTGCGTGCCTAGTTTTTTTCCGCTCTCTCGGTGTGGCAGTCCCGTCACGCGTGTCTAGTTTCCTCCGGCTCCCCGAGGTGGCGGCAGTCTACCGCGCGAATGTAAGCCGCCGATCAAGATCGGCGATCAAAATGAAAGTGTTCGTGCGTGTGTATTTCTTCGGGATGACCACCGTCGCCACTCAAGAGATAAAATTTCCTCATACCTTCGATCTAAATTCTGTGTCACCTCTATGCAATGTGCTAAACTGCTTCGCTGGTAATCCACCTTCACAACAGTGGCATGGCGCGTTATTTATTTTTTATTTTTTTGCAGTAAGCGACTCGGGTTCCTGTGAAGGGCGCCACGACTTTCCTTGACGTTAAGACGTCAAGGAAAGTCGCACACCACGTGTGCGCGTCCGGTGGAGACTGGGTGATGACCATTACTGCATCTCAAACAACACCGGTGCGCGCACCTCTGCGAAAGAGGTTGTGACACAATCTAGTCGTGCAATAAGCAACTCTGACGCGAGAGTGCTTGCTGACGACTCTTGCTGCGAGCGCTAGAGCATGCATATGTCAGAGACTCGACATATGTAGGGTGTTCCGCCTCATCAAGTGGAGTTTTATCTGTCGTGAAACGTTTCGCCACCATTTTTTTATCGCACTTTCGGGCACTGCGAGAGGCAACCGTTGCTCGTCTGCCAGCATATCTGGCCGAGATATCCCAATCGTAGGCGGACACACGACCCTCGGACATATCCCGGTATTGCAACATCCGAGCATGCTCGAAGTGACAGTGAACGTTTCAAAGTAAAGCTGCCAATTTTCACGCTGAAGGGGTCGTTTTTTTTTTCCTTTATTCTTTTTGGACCAAATCTCCGTGGCAGTTTCTTGGAAAAGGAGATGACCGAACTGCCATCATCGCTGGAGCGAAGATAAAACGCCTCAGGAAGTTTTAAAAAGATCGAAGAATGTCTAACGTATACGTATATGGCTTCTTAGCTGTGTGAAACTTGTGTGACACATTGTCTATCAGTGTAACAGAAGCAGGCAGAAAATGAGAACAGGGCGGGAAACATCTCCCTTATCAACCCTCTTCTTCTCTCAATCCTACACTTTCGGCATCACCACGTTAAGCCATCGATTCTATAGTTTAAATCTCAAAGCTGCATGTCTGGCCTCGTGTCGATAACTAGCCAGGTGACAGGCGATTCCATTTGCTCAAGTTGATGTGAGTGTGAACGTGAAATTCTGAGCGACCCATGACCCCTGCCGACAAGCACCCTTCTCTAGCACACAGCGAGTGACAGGGAGAGAATAACTTCTTCGAGGTTGTATCAGCGCACCGGTATCAAGAGGGAAAGAGAGAATAACCGTCTTTATTCAACACCTAACCCCATGTCCTAAGGCTCCAGGACGTCCCCGGTACGGGATACCAAGGTTTTCTGTAAAGATTACAGTGAGGGCAGAATATTGGGAGGCGATCCAGCTTCGTATGGCTGTGGGCCGGAATTGAAGCTGAGGTACTAAGGAGTTATAGAAATAGCGTCCTCAAGCAGGTTCGTATGCCCAAAAGCCCCATCTTTCTTGCGCGCCTTTCGCCTTTTTCGGGGGCTCTATTTGCCTTGTTTTTGTGTTTTTGTACTCCTGGTCGATAGCGGCCCAGAACCTTGAGACGCCTATATCCCATAAACTCCCTATTATGGTCAAGAACACTTTAGAGGGCGCTTACAAGTGGAGGCCGATTCGTGACGGTTGGTTCTCCACCCAAACTTTGGCACAATAACCACGTGGACACGACCGCTTATGCCAGTCTCTTCACGTGTTACTGGCTCCTAGTTTATGCGCGAAACCCAGCATCAAAGAATAGGTACCGACCCGCCCAAGCCAGTACCTTACGCAGGTCCATAAGTCATGGGTGTTGTCGGGGCAGCCACCACAATGTCGAATGTTGCTGGCCCCGCGGTAGCGTGGAATACGATGAACAAGGTAATGCGAGAAGAATTAGCTTGTGAGGCCTACCAAAGCATGTTATCTATTAGATGAAGTTTCGCATTGTGGCGGATGGTGTATAGAGAGCAGCGGTTCGAACGAAGCCCGCGAGAGGTTTGCCTTTCTGCAACGCCTTCAGATCCGCGTGTGGAACACAAGTCCCACAGCAGGGTCAAGACTGAGACATACAGGAGCGCGTTCCAAAACGATTCGCGAGTTGGTCGGGATCGAAGAGTTCCGCTTTACTCCGTCGATTTTGGCAGAGCACCACCGGCTGCTCCACGGAGTGATAACACGGCTGGCGACGAGCTCTCGACCTGCCATTGTCACTGATGCGCGAGGACGACGCTGCCGATCTGCTGACGGAGCAGTCTCTGGGTGCGAAAGGTTCTGTTGCGAAAGTGGTTGGAATCTGCTTCTAAAATCCACCACTCCTGGCACTCGGCTCGTTCGACAGCATCAGTGGCGGCCGATGGCGCAAGCTGCAAGCTTTTGCAAGATGAAAGCAAGACAATCTGGTCGGAAGCTTATCCGCAGCCCTCCACTGTTGTGCGTCTCTCGCAATCGACATGACTCTTTGAAACGATGCAAGCACAATCCATCAAAATCGGCCATAAGGATAATAATCAAGAGTTATATAATTCGCGAACCGTACGGATTGCCAATTTATTGCTAGTGAACCATAACGAGCCAGATGACCTCCAAAAGAGGTGTGCTTCCATCACGTCATTGCTAAGGGTTCCACGTGGCACTGTTTGTCATTGTCGAATTGACGGCGCTGCCTACAATGTCCTTGGCTATTTTCGGCCATAAAGCTCTCCGTCGTGTCCTTCACTGCTCAAGAGCGACAAAGGCCGTATAAATTCTGTCCAGTGTAAGCGTCACCGTGTCAGTAAACAAACCGGGCAGTCTTCTATGTCTCTTTTTTTTTTTCGTTATCAGCAATGTGGTCAGCATCTATTTACACCTACGCTCGCCCAGTTTTGCCTGTCAGCTCCTTCGGATACGGAGGCTGTATCATCCGGTAATATCCGACCGCATAACTGCATCCACGCGCAAGCAGAAAGATAAAGATGCGAAAAGCAGACATAAGCACAGCGCGCTGTTACCGATAAGAAAAAAAGAAAAAGTAAGGAGTGCGGGAGAGAAGGGTGGCAGGTGGGGGGGGGGGGGGGGGGGGAAGCACGCGACGATAAAGAAGCCACGTTTACAAGCTTGGTGAACGCGTGCACTCTCATCACGATGCGCTTATGTAGTCAGCAAAAAATGGCAAAAGAGTGCAGTTTTCGCTTTCGTTTCTTCCGCGAGCCATTAAGGGCTCGACCTTTCAGAAAAGACTCCGTTAAGGAAACTAGGAATTCTAGCAAAGAGCATCTTGCGAGGAAAGTTTGCAGGGATTCGAACCTCCGTTCTTTGATTGAACGCTGGCCCTTCTCTGTGCTAGATTGCACTGAAGAGCACCGGATCAGATGTTTGCTTACAATTGGTTTCCTGAATAAAAAATTACGCGCTTATTTTTTATCGTTTTTGAGTATCGGTTACGCGCTTATTTTTTTAATCGTTTTTGAGTATCGGTCTCGCTAATCGTTCAACGGTTAGTTTCCTATAATTTGACGTCGTTTTTGAAAGGCTCTCTGGCGCATGGAGATTTTCTCACATTGTTTCTTTATCCAACCGAAACCTGCACTCCGCGCTATTCAAGACTCCGCATTGAAGAGATCCGGATCAACATTAACAATTGTGGCTTGAGATAAACACACTGACCTTAGTCACTCTCTGTTCTTTTTTGCCTTCGGCTATTAAGGTTGAGTGACCAAGCAGCGAACACGAGACCTCGCCCTCTGAAACAGAGATCCAACGCCTCCGAACCATCGTGGTCGACCGAGTGAGCCCTCCCGTAGAACGTTCCGAAACGGATGACCAGCTTAAAAAAAAAAGAAACACGAAAGACCGCACCTGTGGTTTCCGACCGTTAGTCACATCGGCCGGGTCCCCCCACGGAGGTTGTTCGAGCTGGAAGGAGACCGGGGCGGTCAGGTCCTCCCCGCCGTTCTCTCCGATGCCTCTCGTTCGCGATGATGTCGGCGGCATGGCGTTGTTGTGGAAAAAGCCCGGGCTGGCTACGTCGGTCCCTAAACGTGGCTGGTGGTGTGCGAGAAGTGAACCGTCTCTCAGGGCGTCTCTCGGAGCACTGACGACCCCGGAGTGAAGTGAGAAGTTTCTTCCCAAGTCGGCACAAAACGGAGCGCGTGCCGCCCAACCAGGAGTAGACGCAATCTGAGATCCCGTGACGCCGGCGCGTCCCAGACGCTCCTCCCGCTGTTCTCAGTGGTGCGATGCGCGCGGCGTGCCTCAAGACGCCCGCCGCGGTCCTTTCTTAATTTTCTTTCTTTCTCTTTGCTCTTGCTCTTCTTCTTCTTTTCGTTTTAACAGACACGGACGACCGTAAGGCAAGAAGCCGCCGGCCCGCCTCGACTTGCCTCGCCTAGCGCGGTAGACGAGGTCGGCAGAACGGTATACGGTTGCGCGCTCGGGACGCGAGATAAAAAACAGAGCGTCCGGGAGATAATTTTTTTTCGGGCTATCATATGGCGCCTGTGGTGGCAGTGGTGTAGTTGAAGGGGGGCGGGGGGGGGGAGAGAAGGGGAGGGCATCGTAGCCGCGAGATCTGCAGAGGGGGCGGGGGGTTCTCAAAGTGACACCGCGAGCCTCCAGCCAGCCCCGGGGTGGGTGGGCGCTGGCCGCGTTGCGCAATGGCTTCCACACACACACATGCACGTACAGACACACACACACGCACACACACAAGCACACACATACACAAACACACGCGAACTCACAATGCGCGCGCATGCTGACACACACGCACAGACACAGCTACACACGTTCAGACACATGCGCGTTTTTGAAGAGGGGAGGGTCCCCAAATGTGTGGGCTCGGCCCGTCGGCGGTCCACTTCGTGGAATGGAACAAGGCAGTGTACGGAGCGAAGGACTCGGGTTCGGGTGATATAAGACAGCGCGCGCGCCCTGTTATCGGCGATGTCGTGGAATGAGCGCCTTAGCGCTGTGTGTGTTTGTGTGTGTGTTTGTGTTCTTTTTTTTTTTTTTTGTTTCGAGACCCCCAGCGAGTGTCCCGTGACTTGGAATCTATACGCCGTGACCGTGCGCGCGTGTGTGAGTTCACTCGATCCCGCCAGTTTAAGTGCGACGTCCATTCTCAGTACACTTCCATTCATAAAGTGCGTTGCTCGTACAAGGCTAAATAACAAAAAAAAAGAAGAAAAGGAACGAGTAGAGCGATGCACAGAGAAGCACTTCTTGCTCCTTTTGGCTTCAAATTTAATTTATCGTTTTTAGTCAGTTTAATTAAGCCTGCGCCTAAGCGCTCACATTCCTCATGCCTGGAACGGGTTGCATTTACAGCCGGGCGCGGGATCGTTGGGTCCGTTCAGGCGTGAAATAATTTTCGCTTGATGATTTGTTCACTAATGCATTTTCGATCTTGATTTCGCAGTTGACTTCATCCTAGAGTAAAGGTTTTCGCCGTTCCTATATCGTTTGACTTGAATGGGATGAAAACGACAAAAATTGGCAATTTCGCGCGAATGGCGAATCACGGACAGCTTCAGCAAGGTTTCAACTCCTCGGGCGGCTTTCTAACTATGCAAGTGCGACTATATGTGGGTGCAACTGCGACAGAATTGCTTGCTCTCTTGAAAGCTTTGAACACGCCATGAAGGGCATGCAATTGCATCACACAGACACCACTGCGCTGCCTGTAAATAACGGCACCAGTTAATTTACCAAACTTTCAGACCGTGAGCATCATTACTGTTTTGCATTTTTTTTTAAGGGACTGAAAAAATTCTAGTTAGAAATCACGCTCCGTTAATGAAATATCTCGTTACTTTTGATTGCGTGCACCAATTGTGAAAAGTTGTAATTGTTCAGCAAAGAAGACAGAACCGTCCTCGAGCAATTTCGGCGGCTGCAGCATATACCTTGCATGTGTGGCATAGATAAACATGTGCCATGCATGTACCTAGACATATACGGAACATCACGGCGACGGCTGAAATTCGCCTGGAGTGTGCATATGACGGCTATCGCAATGAAATGTTGGAAACGGATATGTCGTTATGGCCACTCCATCACGGTAAATGGTTCGAGCACGCGAAAAAGGATCTGGTGGCCAGCAACGCGACAACGCGTTTACTGTTCTGCGGAGTTTGCTTAGCCGCCAGGCGCACTGGTGTTCGCTGTCGAAGCAGCACTATTCAAGCCCGAGGATCGCTTGAAACAATTGACAGTCAACGCAAAGCCAGTATATAGCCATTTCTGTCAGCGGCGTTTGTTCAAGTGGGAGGACTATCCGTGAATCTTAGCACATTCCTTTATACGCTGTAGCCGTGGACATCTTTCATTGATTTTGAAATGTCAGTGTTCCAACGTGAACAGGCTGCACAGACAAAGGCAAGTGAAGTGGAGCGCAGGTGTTAACTTCCAACTGTTTCCGTCTAAAGTACCGAACATGTACGCACGGTCGTTTGTGTAGCCTTTGTTTTACTCACTTTTGACGCTATGGAATATGGATCTTCCAGAAAAAATGTGCCGCCTAGCCCGGGAACGGCTTGTTTTGAATGAAACAAGTACTACGAAGGTGCAACAACCCTTCTTCTGCTGTTTGCGTTTACCATGAATTTATAACAGCGCCTCTTCTTCCAAAACACATATCATGATACGTCATATATCACCATATGTCATATATCACCATATATCACCATATATCATATATCATAAGTCATATATCACCATAAAAATATTTCACAAGTACGTGACCACTCATCTGCCATAGACATCTAGCGTCAACGTTTAACAACTTGTTCCATGGACATGCGACATAAGCATACAACTCCTCAATAACCGTGGATATCTTCCACGAAAGTTTGACAGCTCCTCTTCAGCAATGGAGAGACTTGAATATGTAGCAATTCATCTGCCACTGACGTCTCCCATGAACATTTAACTGCTCCTCTCCCGTTAACATCTACCATTTACACACCTTCTTCATCACCTCGGACACCTACCATGGACAGCTACCATGAACACGCGTCAACTCCTCAGTTACCATGAATATCTAGAATTACCATTCATCACCTCCTCCTAACTCATGTACATCTACCATGAACAGGAACAACAACTCCGTGACCGCGTATAACTACCAGAAATAATTTTAAAAATTCCTCTTCGCCTATACACATCTGCATGCCATGAACACGAGCTGTTACATCAACATTCCTCTACTGCTCCACTCCTGTTGACAACTGCCACGAGCAAATTACAAGTTCTCCGAAACCCCTTCATCACTTTCTTGGAGCTCGTCGCCACACTCCAAATAACCTGGCTTTGCAGCTTATATTACAGCCTACGTCAGGCAATTAAGTAAACGGTTACCCAAGAGCAAGTGTCCATACGCCACGTGACCCACTGCCTCAGTGGCCACGTGCTCAGGCTCGAACATTGCCCTGCGCGCCGGGACACGCCTCGCAGCTTTCAATACAGTGCCGCAGTGATGTCGCAATTGTCTAGATTCTTGGTTACAATAGCCGAGATAAAGACTGGTAAGTAGATACGGAAAAGCGTGGAAAGGGCATGCTTTATATCGGTGTCAATGTTTGGACAATAGGACTTGTCGCCATCATGCAGAGACCTTCGTGCACGAAGGCCTTGCCGAAACACCTCGTTAAAATTCTGCGTGGCCCGTACCTGAGGCGTACAATTCTTTCGTTCTTCCACATTTCCTATATAAACTATTGTTTTATGCCTGCGTTGAATAACCAGATACATTCCCGCTTATATACAGGGTGTTTCAGCGAACACTTTCAAAAATTCTTAACGGTCGCCGGTGGCAGATAGCACAATTCTAATTCATGAGCTGGTCTGCTCGAAGAGGCGGACATTACTTCCACAAGAAATTGAAATGCATAATCGACTAATTAACATAAATTCACTAATTAAGTTTTTAACTAATTAACTGATGGTCCATATTGCAATTTACAAATTGTAGCCGGGGAGTTCGCAAGGCGGATCCACTTGGAACGAATTCTCGGGATGACTTTAGTTTCGAGATATTAATTCCCGAACTTTGCGGAGAAATGCATTGGCGTTCCAGTTAGGTTCTTAACAAAACGTCGTTTTTTGCATTGAAGCACAAAATTAACTGGAACGCCAATGCATTTCTCCGCAAAGTTCGAGAATTAATATCTCGAAACTAATGTCATCCCGAGAATTCGTTCCAAGTGGATCCGCCTTGTGAACTCCACGGCTACAATTTGTAAATTGCAATATGGGGCATCCGGTAATTAGTTCAAAACTTAATTAGTACATTTTTGTTAATTAGTCGAATATCCATTTCAATTTCTTGTACGAGTAATGTCCGCCTCTTCGAGTAGACCAGCTGATTAACTACAATTGGTCTATCTGCCACAGGCAACCTTAAATAAATTTTGAAAGTGTTCGCTGAAACCCCCTGTATGTTCTACAGAGTAATACATTCCCTTACTCATATGTCCCGTGTATTTCCTGTATGCTTACAGTTCTCTCTCCCTCTCTGTGTTTGTGTCTGTGTGTGTATGTGTGTGTGTGTGTTCTACTATCAATGTTCATTTTCGAAATACTGCATCATAATTTGTGCCTGTTACTTGGGCATCCCGTCATTTTACTTCATGGGAAAATACAGAGTACGTCACACTTACATTATTAGCATAATCTTTCTTTTTTTAACATATATTTCATGGCTTCTTCGTCGATTATTTATTTGAAAAGCCCAACGCCTCATGTGATGGCAGTTGCTAGCCTGCTCTCACCCTTCCTCCCCTCTTTGTCTATTTGCATATACGTTTACAAACGCAAAAATAATAATAAGAAGAATTTTCTGCGAAGCCCGCATTACTCAATGCCTTACATAGCATCCCCCTGTAAGGTCTTCTTAAATAATATTTATCACGGCTGGATCCCAGTGTGTGTATGCCTGTGCGTGGCGGCGATCACTAACAAAGTAGTTGCTTTAAAAGAACGACGAGTACTCCGAGCCAAGATCTCTGTTTTCTTCTTTCACTCTCGCTCTCTCGGCCCCTCCCCTCCCCGGAAACGCGCCTTGCATCTGCCCGAAACTGGGACACAAAACTCGGAGCAGGGCCAACGACCCCGTATCTCAGTGCACGCACCCCGATGTCCGGGCATTCATATCCACACTTTATCCGACGTTGCGTTTATGCTCTACTGTTGTTTTTTTTTTCTGGGCCCATGTTCTTCGTCGACAACGCTTCGCGTGCAGTGAAGCTTTTCGTAAAGTTACGTCTAAGCCTGCAGCAAAGTCGCATCCGAAAGTTTCCATTAGTACACGTTCTGGACTGTCTGCTCAAACAGCCTGGAAAACACTATGGGCGTCACACACCGAACAGTTACGGCGTCTGCAGCTGAGTACGTCCAAAAAAAGAAAAGCTGCAACCGTGTTGACTTATCATCTTGTATCCGTCGCGTCGGATCTGTATAATCCTCGATCCTCCAATCTTGAAAGTTCCGCAGCAGCAGCGACACGCTTCCGACAAATGGTCACTACGACTCAATAAGTCACCTCAGTGATTGCTACGATGAGTTGCTTAAGAAACGCGACTGCTCTCCAAATCTTTCGAATAGAAGCTGAAACTGTCTGACGACGGATTTTATGGCTTCAGAGTAGTGGTGGGCTGAGTACGGCTCCACCAATGTTACAAAAACAGATAATTATATCTTGCATATGTGGCGTGGCGTGTACCGTAGTTCTTATTCATCAAAATCCAGATTTCGGCAGCGTATTACTTTTATTCCAGTTACTTGTTGATTTTATGTTCTAGCGCAGACGAGACTGAAAACGAGAAGCTGATTGTCGAAAAAGCCGCAGTATTTCTTCAAGTCTCCAGCTCCCCGCATTCTAAGTGTATACATGCTTATTAAGCAACTCTCTTCGAAGAATGGGGCGCAAATCTGCGCGTACCACTTTTTCCGCGCAAACGGTAGCGAACGTAATCTTTGGTACAACCCAGTAGCGCACCCAGGATTTCTGCCAGGAAGGGGGGGGGGGGGGGGGGGGGGGGGGTTGACAGTTGCCTAATACCATCGAAGCAGCACTAATTTCAATTTCTTCACGGAAAATTGTAAAAAAAATGCGCTTTTTGCAAGTGTGCAGACGATTGCGCGTCTTACATCTGAGCTGCAGTACTCAAATGCGCAAGGGAAGAAAACGAGCTAAAAAAAAAAAGGGGGGGGGGGGGGGTTAAGTCCGCCTCAGGGGGGAGGGGGGGGGGGTTACAAGCCCCGAAACCCCCCCTGTCGGTGCGCCACTGGTACAACCACAGCACGTTGAGTTGTGTGCGTCCATGACTGTTGCTTTGTGTGGGATTAAATTGTTCGTCTAAGAAGCGGGTGAACGTTAGTATAGTCTGAACCACGGTGGGAGCATACCAGGGTAACGAGAAACTGGCTGCTATACGTGGCTATTGCGTTGTTTGTGTTTAAGCTGCCTGCCAATGAAGGTGACCCCTGGTGGAGTCCGACTCACGGCGAAAACCATTGCGCACGTGTAAGCTTCGCGTGAGCGTCGGGCACGGCTAGAGGTGAATGCCGACGCCTCGAGAGGTTTATAGGAGTGGACCGATACGACAGTTAAGCTCTGGGAACGATCGCTGAATGCCGATCAACTCCCAGGCGAATAACCCGCCAACGTCACGTCCCGACACCGAACACCGCCAGCCTTCGCGAGGAAGCCAGCCGCCGACATCGAGGCGCCGACTTCGAAGGTCACTAAAGGCTCATTCACACTAGGCCGACATGAAACTCTATGTCGCTTTTGATTCTGTGGACTGTGGGCTCTTGAATATTTTCTTCCCCGGTTACAGTTTACAAATTTCGCTTGTATTGATAATATAGTTCATTGTTGATAATACGTTTGCCTGCGGTAAGCTTTCTACATTGTTACACCTGTTCTGTGCGACTGTCACTATCATACTTTTTTTTCTAACAAATTCACAGCTGCCACTTGATGACACCAGTTTGCTTTGTTGTCTTGAGGTCACATTAAATTACAGTTCTTAGTTTCTTTTGATCAGGACTCTGTCTCATTGATGACAGCAACTGGCAAAAGCCAGGCTCCAGAATCCACCTCCTTAATTAAGCCACCCCTCAGAATGAGCTAACGCTATGACCCTAAGTAGGGATGTATCTGCAGCTTCAGTCTCTGCTCACAATTTTTTTAGCAGAAAACGAGATAATATGAGGCGCACAGACTTCATCTAAGGACCAGCACTGTGTGAAATTAAAAGCTGCAATCCTCTGGTGGCGATCAGTCAAAGCCATGCGCACCTTCCTGAAGCTTCCGCGATTGCTCCGGCGCGCCGTAGCGGCGAAATGTGGCGTGTACTCGACTGTTGCCTCCGAGATTCCTGTGCGCACGTTTGCGTCTTTTCTCGCCCTTTCATGCATTCTCGCGTCATTGGACACACGACACACCTAAGGCTTCATACAAGGTGGCACGAATATGTGCAGACAGTAAGTGAAGCTTCCTGTCACAAGAAAAGTTTAGCGTGGTCAAACATCTCGGAGACACATATGACATGAATAAGGCTTCAGACAAGAGGCTGCACGAGCCAGTGCGAAGACAACTTGGTATCGCAAGCCAAAGTTGACTACACGTAAAGGCAGAACGTTGACAACGCCCGTCACGGTGTCCTCATGACTTCCGAATTGAGAACAGCATTGTCCGATAGAGGAACCTTACCGTCAACATCGACGATCTCGAATCCCGCGTGAGTATGGGCACACTCCCGTCAGGCATGTTCGCCGTAGCGCGTACAGTATGCTTTCAGCGTGATCCGCTGGATAGCAAATAAAGACGGCGGAGATTTACTTTTGGCTCCAGCGAATGACACACTAACGATAAGTAACGCTCCCGACGGATCGGATTTTTCTTTTCTTCTTTCATATCTAGAGATGACGCATTGTACAGTAGCGGTAGAGTGCACGAGTACTGTTAGAGGATATTAATATCTGACAAAGAGACCATAAATGGACAGCGGTGTGGGTTAGAGACGACAGGAGTAATCAGTCATGTCATAGAAAACAAAGACTGCGTAAAGCGCGGAGCGGATGACCGCGGTTGCCTGTTGCAATAATGAACTTACTTCCAAGGGCAGGAGCCGAGTATTGCAGAGGGCTGCAGCAACGTTACTAGATTACCTCTAGTAACGGTGGGCTGCAGAGCATGGACCTTTTCAGAAAGTCACGCGCGCCCCTAGCGGCAGCCCACTGAAGCAGACGGATTAAAGTGCACCGTAAAGATGGGTCGCTCAGGAGCGAGCCGGATCTTTTGAACCGCTCTTTTTAAAGAGCGTGTGAGCCGTGGTTGAGTAAAAGTGAGCGGTGGTTCTTTTGGAGAAAGGGAGCCGGTTCTCTCTCCGAAAGAACCGCCGCTCATTTGAACCACGGCTCACTAGTTTTTCAAAAAGAGCAGCTCAAAAGACAGCCGAAGGCGAGGGGGTGGAGGCGACTCTTGCGAGGAAGGGCGGGAGGGCAGTTGCTTTCTCGCACCGCTAATAGATGGCGCGGAAATCACACTCAGCAGAAGAGACGGAACGGTTCGCCACGGCTCGAGAGAGAGAGAGCCTGTTTCCTCTCTCCGCAAGTGCTGCCGCTCACTTACTGAACCACCGCTTCCTCGCTCTTCAAAAGAGCAGTTCAAAAGATCCGGCTTGCTCCTGAGCGAGTTGCGCTCACGAGCGAGCGGTGGTTCAGTAAGTGAGTGGCTGTTCTTTCGGAGAGAGAAAGCCGGCTCTCTCTCGTTCTGCGAGCCGTGAGGAACCGTTCCCAGAGATGGCTCAGGAGCGAGCCGGATCTTTTGAGGCGCTTTAATAGCGAGGGAGTGGTGGTTCAGTAAGTAATTGCGGTTCTTTCGGTGAGAGGAAGCCGATTCCATCTCGTTCAGTGGGCCGTGCCGGACCGTGCCGTCAGAGCCTTGTCTTCTGCTGGGTTTTGAGATTTCGTTTTCTCACCGACGAGTGGTGGCCGGCGTGGGCAGACTCGCGCTACTCGTACTCGCTCGCAGTGTGGTGTTCGCAGAAGTCCCTTTGTTTTGTTTTTTTTTTTGTGCGTCTATTATGGACCTAAATAAAGTTATTTCACTCACTCACTCCCGATGCCACCGAAGGTAGAAGTAGAGAGGCCGTAGTTGACAAAGGATGGTACCGTTCGTTGCCTGCTGCTGTTCGAACGATGTCTCACGACTCTCACCGATCGCACATCGTGCGCTGGCGCAACAATACTTCGAAGGTGGTCTTCCGTGTCTTTGAAGACAACAGGTGAACGTACAGTTTACGTCCTGGTCTTCATTTGTGCTAATTAGCGTAGTCATCAAAATGTCGCCCATGGCATCCACTTCATTGCATTTTCTTAGCTTGTATCATTAGCACGTCAATAAACGAGGCGAATGATCTGTTATGTTGTAATAGAACTCCATTTCTTCTTTTCTTTTTTTTCTTTTTTGTCCTGGCGCGTGATGGCATGATCGCCAGTATCGCGTGTGCGCTCAAAAGAAAAAAAAAACGAAAGGTACGTCCGGTAGTCTTGTGGATCTTTAGCATGATTTTTGTATTGTACTTCAAGAGATGATTTCGACATTCGTTTTGCATGGCGTTACAGCTCACTCATATTATAGTGAGCCTGCGTATGAGAATAAATGAATAAAGTTGAAAGATAATGTACAATAATTTTGTGTTCTTGTTTTGACCAAAGTTGATTCTAAAGTACCACAAAAACAGAAAATCTCCTGTAATGACGATGAAGTTACTTTTTTTTTCTGAGAAGTACGTCGCATTCTGCCTGTTACAGTATTATAAGCATTTTACCCTCAATATGAGAAAAGAAAGTTTCATTACAACTGAAAATTCATGCTTTTAAAATGTGTAAAAATAATCTCTAAACATAGCGAAATACCAATAACACGGTTATTCAATTGTGCATGTATCGTTTTTTTTTCAAAGCGAAATAACTATAGAATATGCATAACACAGGTGACACGTTTAAGTAAACTAGTGAGCCGTTCAAATGAACCGGTTCATTTCAGTGAGCTGAGCCGTTCCGAGCCGCTCACTGAAGTGAGCCGTCCTGCCCATCTCTAGTGCACCGGCTCACCGCAGCGCGTACAGTATGCTTTCAGCGTGATCCGCTGGATAGCAAATAAAGACGGTGGAGATTTACTTTTCGCTCCCACAGATGACACACTAACGATAAGTAACACTCCCGACGGATCGGATTTTTCTTTTCTTCTTTCATATCTAGAGAGGACGCATTGTACAGGAGCGGTAGAGCGCACGAGTCCTATTTGTGGGCGATTTCAATGCAGCCCACCCCCTCTGGAGTTATACGTACACCAACCCCAGGGGAAACCTGCTTCACAAAGTTATTGAGGACATGGACCTCACACTCGTCAACGATCCAAGGAGTAGCACGAGGCTCGGCACAAGTGTTGCAAGAGACACGACCCCCGACTTAAGCCTCACCAGAAATATCCCCCAAGCTTGCTGGACCAATCTGGCGCAGTACCTAGGCAGCGACCACGCGCTGCTAGCCACCACTCTCCATGGCCTCGAATACAAAGCCAGGATAGGCACTGCTCGCCTCACGGATTGGGCCAAGCTGCGGGAGATAAGAGAAGAAAGAGCTACAAACGAACAGAGCCTACAGATTCAGTCAATTAAGGACGGGATAACTCAGCTCCACCAGGATGTGAAGGCGCATACTAAAATACTTGAAACGTCCACCACCACTCCGAGCATCGACGCTTGCTTGCTCCACATGTGGGAAGCCCGGCGTAGTCCTGCTGAAGCGTTGGAAAAGGCAAAGATTAAATCGAAAGCTCAAGAGGCGAATCGCACTACTCACACAAGAGGCTGAGGAATACGCTAACATACTGTGCGCGAAAATTGGCTATCCCTCTGCGACAGCTTGAGAGGAAGACTGAGTACTTCCAAGACGTGGAAGTTATTGAGGTATTTAATCAACCCGGCCAGCAGCAAAACGGAATCCCACCCCAATATGGTCCGAGTAGTCCACCAATTTCCAGGGAACGAGGCGGACCTCCTTTTGACTCTCAAAGCCCAGTACTTCCCCACACAGCCATCCGAGCCTCTGCCACCCTACACCGGCGCCCCAAATGAGCTCCTAGATGAGGGCATTCATCTACATGAAGTAACAGCGGCGATTTGGCAGTACGCTTAAAAAAATTTAATTTCACAACCTTTCAGATGCATCAATGAAGTTGCCTTCAAAATAGTCCCCATTCTACACAATACGTTGATGCCACCTCTTCTTCCATTGCTAGAAGCGCCCTTGGAAGTCCTCTTCTGTTAAGCGCTACAGCAGCGGCGCTATTCCCTTCTTGTCACATCACTGAAATGCCGCACTGATGCAGCAGTTTGCCCCATTCGGGTAACAAACAAAATTAAGTCGCAGGGGTCTAAATCCGGCCGAGTAGGGATGGTGCTCCTGCGCAGTGGGTGAAATTGCGTGCCGAAAACTCACGCGCTATCAATGCAGAATGCGCAGGTCGTTATCGTGGTGCAGAGTCCAGCGCCCATATTTCGACCCGTTTGGTCGGAACCGGAGCACGTGACCTCTCAGCCACTTCAGAACCTCTACGCAGAAAGCTGCGGTTGACAGTTTGGCCTAGAGGTACAAATTCGAGATGAACATGACGGCCGGGAGATTTCTGACGCCATGGGCGGGACGACGCGCATTAAATTCAGTTTCCTAGAATGGATAATGCAGCCTAGATTATAAAGATATTTAAAGATTTAACAGGGGATCGGTGAAATTATGGAAGCAGGTTTTCCCACGCATCTAGTTTGACCTAACTTACGATGGCGGACCTCGGGTTAGAATTTGTAATTGAGGTGTCAACATGCGGGCTGCCGACACCATTCGTGCTGCCTTTCCTCGCTCGCATGAGCCAAGCATCTGAAAACGCATGTCTCAAGTTTAACAGTGCTACTGGCTGTGGCAAGTTCGCTGTGTGGGAAAGCCTGCTTACCGAATTTCGGATATCCCAGGAATGTTTGGAAGAGTGAGCCTGACGGCACTCACTACCGACTCGTTCCCAATGAGATGTTCTTATCGCCATCGTTGTCATCATCATCATCATCAGCGTCATCAGGGAGTTGACGTAGACCATCGAGGGGAAACTTGTTTCGTGAATACGAGATTTAGTGGCCAGCAAGCGAAACAAGCCCGTGAAAAAGTTCGCCTATAAGATTGCGAGGTGTAATTCACCAGTAATTTCCCATATTTGTTTATTAGTTGTTGTTTTTTTCAGCTGGGCAGGGAAGCAAGAGAAGTCTAGTGTTTTAATATACGATGCGCATTAAAAAGTACAGCCTTTATTGCGAAACTTGAGTCATAACATGCCAGTGCTTGGCAATAAATCATTTAGAACTTGTGGAATGAACAACGAACCTCACTGTATAAGCCGCCAAATTTATCTCCAATAAAGCGCGCAGTTTACTTTATATACGTTTGTTCACGCCGTGCGCTCTTCTCCGCCTTATGTATACACAATCCTATAAGGATGACATGTGTCGCTATCTTTACTGGGGTCGTGTCGACCCTGCGGCTATCTGGCGTAAATATATACCACGCATAAAAAAGACGTCCGAGTCATCAAGCACATATCTTCGAGGTCGTGTGTGGGGTTCGCGTAATACTGCTTCAGGCGCGATATATGCATTTCTTCCTCCAGACGTCTCAAAATAGCGGTTTTGAGAGGAACTATTTTGCATCTCCGGGACTTATTCAGGACATTGAAAATATCGCCGAATTCGCCATCTTGTGAGTTTCGAATGACCCACAATGCGGATTCAATGGGTCGATTCGCTGAAATCCCGGACATTGTGCAATTCGGTAACATGACGAAAGTTGACAATGTCTCGGATAGGCAACACCGGAACGGAGACGCAGTTTGGCATACCGACTGACATATATTGAGAAGTAACATATACAAAATCGTGAGAGAAAAAGAAAAGACGCAAGCACACACAGCACTTACTTTCAATTACTGAATTCAATGCAAGTTTAGCAAAATTTTGTCATTTCTCGCCCTCCCCCCTGTGTAATTTTCGGGCTATACATGTGTGTGTGTGTGTGTGTGTGTGTGTGTGTGTGTGTGTGTGTGTGTGTGTGTGTGTGTGTGTGTGTGTGTGTGTGGTGTGTGTGTGTGTGTGGTGGTGTGTGTGTGTGTGTGTGTGTGTGTGTGTGTGTGTGTGTGTGGTGTGTGTGTGTGTGTGTGTGTGTGTGTGTGTGTGTGTGTGTGTGTGTGTGTGTGTGTGTGTGTGTGGTGTGTGTGTGTGTGTGTGTGTGTGTGTGTGTGTGTGTGTGTGTGTGTGTGTGTGTGTGTGTGTGTGTGTGTGTGTGTGTGTGTGTGTGTGTGTGTGTGTGTGTGTGTGGTGTGTGTTGTGTGTGTGTGTGGTGTGTGTGTGTGTGTGTGTGTGTGTGTGTGTGTGGTGGTGTGTGTGTGTGTGTGTGGTGTGTGTGTGGTGGTGGTGGGGAGGAGGGAGGGAGGGAGGGAGGGAGGGAGGGAGGGAGGAGGAAGGAGGGAAGGAGGGGGCATTGTGTACCTATATACGTATATAGGTACACAAAATATATACGTATACACTTGACAGGAAAGGAAAAGTGAGGAGTAGGCTGGCAACTGCCACCGCAAGGGGCACCACGCCTGCCTACTTTTCAGAAAGGAGGAGACAGAAAAGTAGAAATGGAAGATAGGAAGAAGGGGAGGAATGAATCAGGACAACACTGTCAAGGAATAAAAAGAATCGCTGTGTTCGTCTGTCGACCTGTCATCCGCGTGGAGCATTACACGAGCGTCAGACGAGAAATGAAAGATATGCGCATGGTGACTGGAATGCCCATTTTTTTTATTATTGCGGTAGCAAGGATATGTACACTCCAAGCGCATTGCTGCCATCGCCGTCGCCATGAAGTTCCGTGTAAAGTCCAAATATGGTAGCATCGTCGACATATCCTTGAAAGCTTGCGAAAGCTTTCAAGCGCATGGCGACGATGAAAGCAAGTCAAAGCTCGCGAGGGTCAGCCGACGATCGCGGCTCAATCTCACGCGAGGGGGGAAGGCGGGGCGGAAGCGCACCGTCTTTGTCACGCGCGATGCACCGGGGTGAGGTAAGGTAGGGTAAGGGTGGGTAAGGGGGGGGGGGGGGGGGTGGCTCTACCGGCGGCAGCTGCTTATGGCATGGCCGCGCGGGTGCCGTATCTTGAAAGCGATCTGCGACGTTGACAAAGCTCGCGCCCGCGCGGTCCTCATCTTCAAAGCGATCTGCGATGTGGACAAAGTGCAACTAGTGCCTGTAGCTTCGTATGCGCTGTGCTTTCAACGTTTAGTTCGCGTTGAAGCGAGAGACAGCACGAAGGCCAATTCGCTCGCTGCTGCAGCCACGCCTTCTCACTCCAGCATTTTGACAGCGAGTTTCCACGGTCATCGAGCCAGATGTGTTCATGTTTTCCTGTGCGCGCCTGACACCACGTGCTTGTTAATTTAGTTAGTAAGCGAATGATTACAAGTTTCTACGGCCGATAAAACTACTATCCTTAGTTCGTATAGCTGTCTACAAATTTGCTATCACAATTGATTCTTCGCCTTTCCGGCGAAACTGCAACACTGCGACATATGCGATAATATCGCGAAACTGCAACACTTCTTTTCATGTGCGGTAAATCTATACGGCTGAGGCCCACAGGGTCAACTGACTACCTGCTTTTCAGTAAGGAAGGGACGGAAAATATAAATGGAAGATAGGAAGAAGGAAAGGAAAGAAGAGAGACATCAGTGTCATTAAATAAACAGAATCGCTGTGTTTGTGTGTCTACATGTCTCCGGCGTGGAGCCTTACACGAGCGCCAGACGCGAAATGAAGGATATGCGCTTGGTTACTGGAATGTCCATTTTGTTTTTTTTTATGCGCAGTATACATCTACAGCTGAATCCGGCAGGGTAAATGTTACCCCATAAAGATAGTGACGCAGGCCATCAGTACGACTGCAGCTCAAGAGCAACGAACGCCGCATACTGCAAACAAACGGTATATGAAACAAATTGTGCGTGTGAGGGTAAGAGAGTGAGAGAGAAAGAGTTTAATCATACTTGCCATAATTCAGGCCTTGCTACTTCAGAAGGGGTGTTTGAATTGACACAAAGGAGGACAAAAGACCAACAACAGCACTAGTTTCACCTCGAAAACTAGGCATTGAAAGCTTTAACAAGATTCAGTGTCGCACTCGATGCGTCTCGGAACGCTGGGGCGTTGAGCGTGCCAGTGGCGCTGCAGGCAGACCACATCGATGGTCCGGGAGATGAGACCGGAGGAAGACCGTTGGACTTGGGTCAGCGTCCAAAGAAAGGGAGGATTACCTAAATTAAGGGGAGACGCTGCGCTGTCAGCGGCGTAATCGTGAACACGGTTACACCACTCCCGAAATAGTATACCCCAGCACTGAAGTAGAACACACTCGTTTACTGCAATGTGGGCTCTTTGTTTGTCTGGTTGAGCTCTGGGCCACCAGGTGGCTGCACCGTGCTGACCGCTCACATTTGTGCCTCCGCCCATCCGGCAAAACGCCCAGTCCGCTTGCGTTTAGCGGAATATACCGGGCACTCTAAAACTCTCTATTCAACATGGCGTGGTATGCACACCGCTGCTCAGAGCGAACGCTAATAAGTGTGCGGACAATGATCATGCCTAACGTAACGTGGATCATGCCAACAGTGGAAGCAAGAACGCTGCCTGGCTCCGGCAGAGCCGATTGAGCGAGGCATGACGGTGCGTCTACTTAGCTTTGTCGCTTTTGGAGCCAAACGCACTTCGCGGCTCTGGGGGCCTGGTATAGTCCTCCACGCGCGGACCATGCATATGAATGAAAAACTTTTATTTCGGCAAAATTGTTAAAAGAGTAAAAGCGGTTGCCCAGACATCTTCAGCCCTTCGTTCAACGCCAGGACTGGTATTGTCCTGGCGTTGAAGCTCCGTGAGGTGGGGTCTTGCGATCTCCAAACTAGAGTTACTGTATATGGCTCCCGCAGGGAGCCATGTACAGTAAGTCTACACGAAAGCGCGCAGTACGGCCCTCTTTTGGATGTGAGGGTCCGAGCTGGTCACCGCAGCCTCCCACTCTGCAAAGTTTTTGAGTCCCTCCGGACCTGGGTCCTCGGGGCATTCGTATAATATATGTGGAATATCTGGTTTTGAATGAGAGCAAAGCTGGCACGTAGGAGAGTTTACGTCTGGGTATATGATTTGTGTATGATTAGTGTATATAGCTCCGCGTAACGTCTCAGATTTAGTAAGTTTCTGGTCGAGACCACTTGTGTGTGGGTTTTTTTTTCTCACTAAAACAACACACTATACTGCATTCGAAAAGCAAAAAAAATGAAAAGAATGAGAATTCAACGTGGCAAACTGTAATTATACGAGGAGGCGCAGTGAAATCTGTGACGTCACACTGGCGTACTCCCGCTGCGGTTTGCTGCGCGAAACGAGCAACAGAAGTGGGGCTTTTATGCTATCAGATAATTATGTCTCCCTCTCACTATATATATATATATATATATATATATATATATATATATATATATATATATATAGTTTATTGATTTATTTAAATTCTGCTGTTAGCTGTGCTGACACCAGCACTCAGCACTCTGTTTCTCTATTTCTAATGGCCGTATCAATATCGGCAAATCCAATCGGTTTAACTCATCGTCGTTACAATGTCTCAGTATATGATGTAGATGTTATGCCACTAGGAACCTGGTAATCCACATACGTACTATTTCCAATGTGCTGCATTGTACTCCTACTGAAAAAGCGACAACAACCAGACTACTACCTACTACTACCAAATACCTGTTTGCTTATACTACTACTGCCACTACAACTATAATACTACTATTACTACTACTACTCCAACTAACTACTACCATACAAGTACTGCTACTACTAACCGCTATGTATTTTCTGTCCCATCTTTCAGAAAAGAATCAATTCTCCTAACCGTCGCCTTCTAACACCTTTCAATTCCGTCCGGCCCTTTGTGTAAACTAAAGAGGGTGTCATCTCAGGCTCAACCATTGTGATATAAAATCGAACGCCTGTACCACGAAGCGTAATAACGAAAGCATTCGTTATACAGGTCAGTTCGCTGTAAAGGTCATGTACAGCACCACCGACAATTGAACCGGGACAGAATTTTTTTTTCCATCGTTATATAGGTCATTCCGTTGCAGAGGCGTTCGACGGTTATGTAAGAGAACCAAACAAGATGCACTCGCTCTCTCACCTTCGTCGTGCCGTACATCTTGGCTGCGGGCCCCACGTCCGCCGCCCGGCTCTTCAACGCCTCGTGCTCCGCCAGTGTCATCTGGAGCCGAGATAAGCGGCGTTATAAAGACGCGGCCATAAGCTCCTGCAAGGCTGCATCATCCTCCCCACCCCACTATACTTAACCATCCCAGCTCCTTCTGTCACTACCCGTGCCGTGCATGTATGCACGAGTGTGCGCGAAACGGACGTCACACTGCCTTGACAACGGCAGCACCGCGACAGCGTCGCCGAGCGATGCAATGCACGCGTCCTCCCGTGTGAAAACGCTTCGCAGAGCGTTTCCTTGCCTTTCGAAGCTCTCGCGAAGTGGCCGGCAGAGTGTGTCCGAACGTAAACGGATGTGTTTGACCTCGCAAGGCTAGCGATTCCGTGACATATGAGGACGTAAACCTCCTTGGTTAGGACCCAAGGAGTTTATAACCAAAAAAAACATAAACCTCCGTGGTTAGCTAGGACCGGTCCGCGCGTCCCTTTTGTGTCCAGCTTGACGCGTGCCGGCAGCGTAACTTCTATTGACAAGGTGACCTTGAAGCCGTTGGCTCAGAGTAGTTTATTTGTACAGACTTGCGCTTGCAATCGTCGGCAATACGGTAGTAACCATTGGTAACGTGAAACCGTTGCTATTATGCCTGCACCCGCGGAGCTCCGCGTGCACGTTAAATATTCCCAGGCGCTGAAAAATTCGTCCGGAGCTCTACAATATAGATGCTCTCGCGTGGAAACCCGGCGTTTAATTGGGACGCTAAACGTCGATAGTTACTGAAGGGAAGAATTCTTTGATTGATTGATTAGTCATTGATTTCCATTTACATTCAATAAATGGAGGAGGTAGAGGAAAAAGCCGCATAGACGTGGCTCGAGGGACCCTCAACCCCCTTGGTCGCATAAAGCTTGCAGAATCTCACACGCTTTGCAAAGTATATAGAACACAGAATACAGAGAAATAGTTAAAATAATAGAAATAATCACATCTGAAAGACGAGAAACGACATATTGCGCTGTTATGAAAAATGCGCTACCAATAAAAGGGCTAAAAAGCGAGAGCATTAAAGAACTAAGTTCTGACAAAGTCAGGTCGTGCAAATTACAGCCTGCTATATGTGGAAATTTGACAGTCTAGGCAGGTTGCTGCTTAGCATTTGACAAGCATAGCTTGTTCTAAAACGAGGAACCTTCCATACTTCGGCTGTGCGTTTATGATAATGGGATACATTTCTCGATAGCTCAGCGAGTTCACCAAATTGGGTATTTTTACGTTTAACAGTAAGATAATATTCACGCAAGAGCCTGCGTTTAGCGACGATATGGGCGTTAGGTATGGTATATTTCCCAAGTAGGTTATCGGTATGTGTCTAGCATGGATACATTGGCGATTACGCGTATTACTTTCTTTTGCATTTGTAATAATTTAATCAAGTTGCCTCTTCTTCACACATTCCGCCTGCTGTCTTGCCGTGTTGACAACAACTCCGGCAAACGGAGTATGGGCCCCAGGGTTTGTGTGCACGAATAGACGGATTGGTCCGCCGAGTATGCGCAGCTGTGCACGTGAAACTGGGTAGCCACCCATTTTTCGCCGACGTCCCATAAATGGCATCTGCCTCCTCCGCATGAGCCTGAATGCACAAGCCGAACAAGAGGCATGAAGTGAAGAAGTCGGCAACCGATAAAACTGAAGTGCGTTACGGAGAAGTGAAAGAGGAGTCGGCAACTGAGGCAGCCGACCACCTGCACCGACACGTTTGCGTCAGAAACATTGCATTGCACATTTCCGTCGTCAGCGATACACCGGCGTAAACTTACATATAATTTGCGTCACTTCGTACAAGCATTTCCTGTACGAGCGTTACGTTTGCATAACGTTTGCGTTAAGATTTGCGCAAGCATCAAAGAAGGGTTCGCTTAACACCGATTCTTCAATAAGCGTGAAATCTACTGAATTGTTTGGCAATTCTGGTTGGAAATTGCATTGTGCCGGCAGCCCTACTCTTTAAATGCGATAGCATTTTAGTCTCTGAATCTGGCAATCTGGCCTCGAAGGTTCGCGAGCGTAACCTACGTAATAGCCTATTTGTCGACAGATTTTTAGCCATTCGGTGGGCCCTTTATATAGCAATATTTTCCCGCGTATAGTAGACCATTTGACGAATTAAGTACTCTTCTCTACTCAGCTAAATAAAACTGTGCGGAAATATATTTTAAGTGCGATATTAAATGCGATAGCATTTCTTTGCGTACCACCACCCATTTTCCTTAATCTTGCTGGGCAAAACCACAAATATGAAAGTGCTCCCTTTCGTAGTGTAAGTAAACCCCTGGCTTAATACCCAACACAAATATCGGATGTGTAAATTATCCCACATCCTGAAAAGATGTACAAAATTTGAACCTGGGACGATATTGCTACGCTCTTCTCTTCAATAAGAGGACGGTCACCCCGACGAAGGCAATGACAAACTGGGCCATTTGCGCGGACTGTCAGCTATATTGGTCAGTATTTATGATTGGTATGATTTATAAAATCGATCCGACTCTTGGCCAACCCCCTTGAAAGGGCAGCTGCCAGTGCCTCTTCAATCATCACCATCTTGGTCAGGGCTAGGGTTGCATTTTAAATGCACATTGTAAATAACTCCCATTGTAGTTGGCGCTTCATTCGTGCAGCAATACGCATTGTATATTACAACATACATGATCCATCTACTCGCTGCCATGGGCCGTGAATCATCTACAATGCACCAGAATCGCCTCAAGTGCTACAGATCTGGTCATAAAAAAACAATCGGGCGGAACTAATATACTATGAATATCTAAGTATGCCATTCGACAAATAGTTTTTTTTTTTTTTGTGTGCTCCGAAAGCACAGAACAACATTAGCCGAGAAGTGGCATGAATGAGGAGCGTACTACAGCAGGTTCCTCTTTCGTGACGAGGATGTAAATGCGCTTAAATACGCAGACAATAGGTGAAGACGAGACACACATAGCGCAACTTTCAAATTGTTTATTCGAAAATCCAGTGGTCACTTATATACGCTTACACACGTGACACTTCACATGCGCACTGCACTCATTAGACATCCAAAAACCGAAGTTTCTGTTCCGTCAACGTCAGGGACGCTACACTGACACATTTTTCCTATTTCATCACATGTCGACTTCACCTCGATAATAAGCCTCGCCCATTTATTACAATTCTGAGCTGTAACGGTGCAGCTATCAATTTTCGGAGTGCGGGGGCACATTTTGCAGTGCTCGGCAAGATGCGCCCAAATTGACCCTGTTTTTGACATTAGGGCAGTCTTCCCTTAAGCGGTCATTTAGGCAGCGACCGGTTTGTCCGATATATACCCTTCCCCAGGAGAGCGGGATTTTATACACTACTCCCGTTAGGCACTCAACGAAGTTTACTTAGCGGTTCGCAGTTCAACCGGGCGGCTTTCTGGAACATGGCTCCGTTAACTTGCACAGCCTGGACAACTACTATGGAGCGCATTTACATCATCGTCATGCTAAACCAACTCGCCCAACTGGATGCACTGTCCTCTGTCGTGCCTCCGCACGCGCTACGCCCTCTGGCGGCACCAGCGTGAAGTTCCCGCATACTCATTGGCTCATACACAATGACCAAAGTTGGCGTATAGAACAGGTTCATTGAAGAGCGACACATATACCCACCGTGGTTGCTTAGTGGTTGCGGTGTTGGGCTGCTAAGCACGAGGTCGTGGGATCGAATCCCGGCCACGGCGGCCGCATTTCGATGGGGGCGACATGCAGGAAACACGCGTGTACTTAGATTTAGGCGCACGTTAAAGAACCCCAGGTTGTCCAAATTAATCCGGAGTCTCCCCACTGTGGCGTCCCTCATACCAGATGGTGCTTTTGGCACGTAAAACCCCATAATTCTTTAGGAGCGACACACACCCAGGAGCAAATACAGAGTGGGACATATCAAAGATAGCATCAAATAAGTTCATTGTAGAGCGGTAGATACCCAATGGCATATATAACGACGTGAATGACCCACATCTTGCGCTGCACTATTTTTGCCATTGGCCCGTATGTTCGGGTGTGGTGGCTAGAAAGCTAGATAGCCAGAAGGAAAACTATCCTGACAATGCCAACAATGCTATTCGTATAAAATCAAAGTTATCAATCGCGTCATTGTGCACCCGTAACGTTGAAATAGCGTTTACATTCTCATGCATAGTCATCGGACATGTCTTCCCGCGCAACTATTTTTTACTTACTGTCGAGAAGATGTCCATCCAGTCTGCCGTTCAATGCATTTCTCGGAACAGTCGCGCGTGGCTCGTCGTTTAACACTCAGTTGCGTTGACCACGCGTCTCCCCCCCCCCCCCCCCCCCGGGAAATGAGATGGAGATTATTTACGCGGCAAAGAGTTCGCAAACAATGGCAACAATTTGAACAGCAAGGACGTGAGTCACATGATATAGAGAGTGAACTACGCAATGCGCCTGGCATCTGTTTGACATCGCGTAGCTGCTCAGAATGTAAGGCGCGATAATTGAGTCACCTGAACGCCAATTTACAAAGCAGCAGCTGCTGCTGGGAGCGTGTCCACACAACAACATGATTGTGCAGAAACCATCGACGACGATGGCCACCGTAAGCGAAAGGCTAAACGCTTACAGAAGGCTATTCGCTTTAATAAAGGGGTGAGGCGCTTGACGGTATGCGTGTTTTATTCTCATGTGTGTGTTGTATCCAGCGGCGGGAGCGCCGGCCTGGAAGGCGGCTGCCATACTCCTCTGCCGCAGCCGCTGCAGAATTAGAGGTCGGCGGGAGGAAAGGAGCTAGGACTCTCGTTTCAATTTCAGTATTCAAGCGAAGCTTTCTGTGTCTCCCTGATTCGTCCGTGAGCACCGAAAACACACTGCAGGAAAGCCAACTTACACAATGGAACCATCTGCGCATCTGCGCACACAAAGAACAGCGGATGCGCATCTGTGCGCACAATATAACAACGGCGCACGACATGCGTACGTATCGCAGAACACTACAGTTCACATCGTTGGTTCACATTCACAGTTGTACCGATAAGAACAATGGGAACTACAACGTCACGCTACCCAGACGAACTGTATATCTGCTGTTGCCGATACACGGGATCGGCCTTACGGGCACGATCGCGCTCGCGCTTACGTTCGCGTACGGCATCCTCTTCTGCCGTGCACTGCACCCCCGGCCTACCCATGGTGACGGCCGGGAATATAATGCGTGACGCGCGTAATGCAATGCAGGTATATACAGTTCGCCTGGGTATCGTGGCGTTGCAGTTCCCATTGTTCTTGTCGGTACAACTGCGAGTGTAAACTGTAGTGCGTTTATCGGCAACGGCCGTCCGTGTGCCGGCAACGGCAACGGGCTCTGACCGTCTACCAGAGCTATCACAAGGCCACACTGTGCAAGTGTAGAGTGGTCCGTGAAAGTGTGAGTGTGTGCGTGTAATCAACGGCTACACGATTAAAATAAGCGCTAGTCAACTTAACGAAATGTGTCTTCATTCAACTTCAACGTTCAAAAAATACAATCTTAAACAAGCAATCAAATCACATAGGCATCGCATCGGGTCGCTCAGCATTTCTTAGATTCGTTGCGTGGTCGTTGGCTTTGGACTTACACTTTGATTCAGTTTGCATGGGAGAAAGCTTCGCGTTCAACCATCTCTCTTTAAGACAGGGACTTTGATTTTAACAGCGGAGCTGTTTAAGCTTTTCGTTTCCCCCCGTAGCGTTCGCAAAAACTTGCCTAGCGACTATGTCACTGCGCACAGCTGCGCGTCGCTTCATCTTGCGATAACCAATCGATAGCCAATCATAGCTAATCAATAATTGATCAATAATCAATAAATTCCGGAAAATGCTGAAGCTAACTTGGTAGAGCTTAGCCTAGCCCCAAATACGTGGCCAATACCTTGCGATAGCGATTCTATAACCAATCAATAGGTGAATCAATAATCTACCAATAATCAATAAATTCCGCAAAGTGCTGGGGATGACTTGGTAGTGCTTAGGCTAGCCCGAATACGTGGCCAATACCTTGCGGTAGCCAATCAATAGCCGATCAATAGGTAATCGATACTCAATCAATAATCAATAGATTCCGGAAAAGCATAACTCGTAAGGCCCGGACCAGCTAGGTGCCGATCAGCTACGCTGTTTCTTTAGCCTTGCGCCACTAGTGCAAGTTACGGTAATTTTGTTAACAGCAGCTTCCTAATACCATCCAAATCTTGGCCAATCCCACGCAGTGGGTATGCGCCGTCGTAGACTAAATGCAATCCAGTCTAATCCGATGGCCACACTACATAATCTGAACCTTCGGACGATGCAAAGCTCTCTGTCCACCGAGCATTTCAGTGTCGCTTAGATATGCGAGACGAAGGTGCGAAGCTTCGTTGCGGACTGTCAGCTACGCCAATGTCTCTCTATGTTTCCTAGTGCCATCCCCCATTCTCTTAACAATACACCTACCAAGTTTCAATCCGACGCTCGATGCTTCGTTTCTATAGTTTCTTCTCAAATCATTTCACTCTATTTCAAGATTCGGTCCGTGGTATTACTGACAGAAGGCACTTTCTAGACGCTTTTCAAGTAAATAGGTAAGCTGCCCTTCATTATTCGAGAATGCAGCACGTATGTGCTCCGAGCAAGTACCTGTCTGGAGATTCCGTTCTCACGATCCGTGTCACCCCTTCGACAATTACGCCCAGATAAACATATCCACAGCTTCAAGAGGCCGCCTATCTATTCCGTACTTGTGTTCCTTTTGTCATGCTATATCCCCCGTTACCTTATACATTTCCATGTTAATCCTCAAATCTAAAATTAGACTTTGCGTCTTCAAGTACTCGGACATTTCTCGCAAGTCATTTCCAAGATTGCTGAAGAGGACAGTGTCATATGCAAGGCGCCGGTTTCTGAGGAATTTCCCGTTTGTTCTCACCCTTAATCCTCTCCCATCTAGCCTCTTGAGAACTCGTCGTAAGCGTGCAGATAATAACGTTAGAGCGATATAGAAGAGGTGTCGGGCACGACACCTCTTCTTAACCAGTATGATTCCGCTCTTGTCAATGATTATACTAGCATGTGAATAATAATAACGCAAATAAACGTTACAAACCAATAGCGATAGAACTTCCGTTCCTGCTATTCGAGTCGCAGCTGCCACTGTGAATTCAACCGCCGATTGCGCTTTACAGGTTTATGCCGTCTGGGCTGTAAAATTGCTGAATCACTGCAGGAACCTTTCTCCATTCCCTTGCCAACACCCACTGATTCCAATGCCTACTACGCATAGGCTATTTTCGAATAAGCATGACGCGCCTGTCTTGTGTTACGCAGCTGGCGTTCATAACTGCATTCACTATGTTATACCTATACGGTTTTTTATCACCGTCAGAACCGAACCGCCACAGAAACGCAAAAGCATGTGGCTTATTCCGTTTCCGTATTATCTGGTTCGCGAACTCAATCAAGGCATACAAAAATCTGACCTTTGCTGTCATAGTAATCAGCTGTGTGTGCACTCTGCGAAAACATGCCAGTCCCGGACACTATTTATCCCTTACAAAGATAGTTTTCATTCCATACGGTTACTGTTGAGCCTCTATAGCCGCCCGCATCAGTCAGGAATTCTGAATGAGTGTTCTCACTGTCTTTATATATATTTTAGGTGCGAAGCACCTTATCCGCGCGGGCTGTCGGTCGTCTCCGGTCGTAATCGTCGTCATCGTAGTCACGGTAAGCAAGCGGCTCGTGCTCGCGCTCGGCACGCGCTCGTGCCACTGCTCCCGCGTTCGTCGTCATCGTCGTCGTCTTCCGCAGCTGGCTGCGTTGCCGCTCATCATTCCAGCGTAGAATTTCACTTCTCTTCAGTCGTCGTAATGGGGAGGCCGCGTTTACGGGGTTATGAGCCTTTGCTTAAGGCAGTATGGGCCCATTAGCGGTGCATCACTGCATGCTTCGCACCTCCCCAGGTTTCACGTCAGTGGAGCTACATTTCACTCAATGGGTCATTCGAGCACCGAGTTTTTTTTTTGCAGTATGTGTGAGAGAGAGCATGCGACAGTGAGCGGAATTGCGTACGAGGACGGAAAGCGGGAAGGCAGCACGTGAGGGGGGGAGGAGTGCTTCTACTCTAGTAGCAAATGCGTAGTTTGCACAGTGGCACGCGCCGTATCTTGTAAACGATCTGCAAATGCGACGACTTCGGGGTCGGTCTACTCGCTCGCTGTCGGCCTGTCGGCGCTTGCGTTGCTGCTCCATCCTTCTCGCATGGCGCTCGGCAACTCGATCACGAGACAAACCCGGTATCTCCATAGCGCGCACACAACCCCTAGCAACTGCCAGAGGAGGTCAACCCAACGCGCTTCGCCTACCCTCCTCCTCTACGAAGCTTCGCCTCTTTTCTCCTTCCCCGCTTCACTCAACGCTACCTAGATTTCCTCTAGGTGGTTTTGGTTCGCCGAGCGCTCAGCGCGCTCTTTCGTACTTCGCCCGAGCTTCACACTTCGGCGGCTTCACGCTACCCCTCGACGGGTAGCATGCGCCTAGCCATTTATGCTTGCGCGTAAAAGGAAGCATATAGGAAACCGCCCTCAAGATAATGCCAAATCACGTCTCACGCACACCGCTCCCCAATACCCACATCAAATGGATTCCATGCCATCAGGGCATGACAGGAAATGAGGCGGCACGCGCGGCTGCCCGCGAGCATACCAGACAGGCTTTCCTGCCATCCCACTCCAAGCTCACCATCAACGTTGATGACATCGCCCTAAACTACTCGTAGCTTCTGCAACACCACCGGCTGCGCAGAAGAACTTACACTTCACCACACAAGAACCTGAACAAAGTGAAGGGAGTCATCCTCCGCCGCGTACAGGCAAATACCCATGTACACGGAATAATCATGCACAGACTCTATTCGACGCAGTACTCGTACCCATGCACCCATGCAACGTCGCAGACACCCTGCCACTTATGGGTCAGAATTTCCCACTGTGTGACACATCCCCAAACCCCCCTTCACAAGCTCCACAAGACGACTCCAAACAAGGACGCCCCATAGAAGCACAAGAAGAGCACCCTAAGTCGACTCACATCTGTACCACCACTGAAACGTGGAAGGCCAGAGAGAGAGAGAATTTATTTGAAAGGCAGAGAGATCGGCCTGAGCGAGCATGCTCTGGCCTGCTACTCTGCACAGGGGAAAAAGGAAAGGGGACAAAAAAGAGTGACGGAAGATTATGATGAGGACAGGAAGAAGGGGCGCATATATACACTAACACAGTGGTTTCCTTAAAGCCTTGTGTCTAGTTCGGTGGTCTTCAAGTAGTCCAGGGCAGCCCTTGTTGCTATTGATGCTACTCTACAGTCAGACATGGCGGACAAAATAGTACTTTCGGACAATGTTTATCTTTCAATGCCTGGTAGCGTTGAAGTCAGTGTCTTCCGCTGTGATGCGTAGAGAGGGCAATCGCAAAACAGATGTTGGAGGGTCTCAGACACTTGGCAGCGTTCACAGTTCGGGCTGTCCGTACGGCCAATCAGATGTGCATAGCGTCGACTGAAGGCGACGCCCAGGCGAACCGGTGAAGCATGCTTGCTTGGCATCACTTGACTTTAGCTGGGAGGCGAAAAGTTCTCTCACATTCTATTTCCCGCAGGCGCCTGTACCGATGGTCTGGTTGAGCCCAGTATTGTGCTGCGTAGAGTTGCATGCGCGTGGTCAACAAAGAGTTTACATCGCTCTGCGAGTAAGGAATCTTTAATTCGATGGCTCTAGGAATAGAGGTTCTTGCATCCGCATAAGCTAGCTCGTTGCCGGCCAAACCACAGTGACCAGGTACCCATGGAAGGTAATTGAGTTACCGTTCCTCTGAGCAAGATCAAATATTTGAATGATGTCTAACGCTAGCATGTAGTACTGGCCTCTCCCAGAGAGAGAATCGATAGATTGCAGTTCTGATCTTGCATCAGAAAGATTAGTCCATGTACGTGGTGTCAGGTAGGAGACAAACCGGACAGCTTCCCGTATTGCGACAAGCTCTGCAGCTATTGCAGGCGATTTGTGGTCCAATTTGTATTGGCGGGATGTATCCAGCTGAGGGATCACAAATCCGCGGTCGAGGCGCACGAGGTAATCGATCCGTCTGGATCTATGTGGACAGAGCCATCGTAAAGCCCAGCCAAATGGGCCAAGGTGGGTTGTTTAAGGCCAGTGGAAGGGACACGCAACTTCTTCGAAATCCCAGGTACGTGAAGGCGCACCTTTGGTCTATGCAGTGTCTACGGTAGCACTTCAGAGATTGTGATAGGTGCGAAGTCTGAGGGCACGATATGCCTGTGAGTAGTGAGACATCTTCAGTAGGGGCAGCTTGGGCGGTTTACTTGAATTGAAGAATTGCGTCGAGTCAGCAGTCGGAGGTGAACTCGAAGTGGCTCACAGGACATGTAAACTTCAATTGGATAAGACCGTTATTCCTCTATAGTGCCGGAAGTCGAGCTTTCCTCTGACGACCTGGACGACCAGCGCAGTCTGGTCGCCAGGGTCAAGGAGGCAGCCCAATACACAGGATTCCTGGATTACGGAATCATCCCACCTTGGATGAACCCGGGTCCTGACTGCGATTACCGTTTCAGAAAACAAGTTTATTTATCTCTCTCTCTCTCTCTCTCTTCGGCATGTAATGACAGTGATTGGTTCGTTTGGTTTCGTTTTCTTTCACTAATGGCGCATACCCACAGCGGGTATTGACCAAGATTCAGATGGTATAGGGGGAAAAAGTTGTATTACTACTAGAAACGACATAAATTTTCGGGAAGAAATGAATGAAAAATACCACATAAGAATTTCTAAAGAAAATCGGCTGCAAGCAACTACAAATGTTTGCACCGCTGTGCAAGCATACCTATGACAGTGCCCAAGAGAAGAGGCTAGAAATTCGGGCTTCGTCTTTAGTAGTCTTGTCCTAGCGCTCGCTTTCTTGTCGTTCTTACTTGGTGGCACTGACGTCGTCTTGCTTTCTTTGAGGATAGCGTGAGGCCTGTTAACGGGGTTGCCCAACTAAATATTTCGTAAAACCCGGATGATTCCAGCAGTAAGAAGCTAAAGGGTTGTTTTAGTAGCGACCAGCGGCTAAGACCGGATATGTAACAGGAGGAAGAAAAGCAAAGTATTTCCACTTCATCACCAGGAGGCGCAAAGTTATATACAGGTCCTCTCAAAATTTCTGTTACCAATTAGTTACCTAATGCTTCGTTCTGAATGTTTGTCTTTTCCCCTTTTCTGGTATTTTGTTAGATGCACTTTTCAATAAACCCAGTGTGGCCAATCACCCCTGTGGGTACGAGCCATGCTTTGAGGCAACAACAACTTCGGCAAACAGATATGACCCACCGCACCGTTGCTTTGGCACAAAATATCCTCGCTCGCACCTGCGACAGCCATCATACCTGCGAATGTTCACTCCAGCTAGCACCGTTCTAACGCAGTCTAACGCTTATACTCCGCATTATATTCTGCCAGTTATCGAGTCATCCATATGCATGACTCGATAAGGCATGCCTTCGTTTCAGAGGCAAAGCTCTTTTTTTTTCCTATTTACACTCGCACGGACAGCACACCTGCCGTTCTAGCTCTAGGCCATTTCTGCTATCGTGTTGTCGACTTGAACAGGCTCAAAGCAGGAATGCACAATTTCCGCAGAGCGCAATTGAATTTTTCCGGACAGGTGTCCTTGCGACGAATTATCTGCCATGCAAGTATGTAATAGTGTCCGAAACACGGTGGCTATGACGCGTTTCCGGCTTCTGCATGCTTCTGCAGATAAACTTTCTTTACTCCGAGACAGCCGTCTCTGGGGTAGCGATTTGGGTACCTCTTATACAAACGACTGAGCAATTTTAACACAGTGCTTTCAGGCCTTTCAACCTGAAATTTCTTGGATATCAGTGCTTGTATAGTCCGTTCCGATGAAGCAAGTACAGAACTTCATGCACTTTTGTTTATTAAAGACAACCAAGGTATATTCACATGCATATATCTTTCTTTTGTTTTTATTTGCTTTTGTATCGCTTGCCCACTTGCTAGGTCTTCACCCGAGGACTGCAGCATGTTGTGAATAAATGAATAACAAAAATGGCCGGAACTTTCTTAAGGAGAATTATCGTGGTCCGATGCATTGTATAGAAGCTCGTTATTTGCGCGTTTGCGAGCCAGATGTTCTTGCTTCTCTTCTTTTGTTAGATTAGGGTAGCGTTGCCCATCCCTGGCTGTTCTCGCGCAGGATGCAGAAACAACGCTCGCCCCCCTTCCGGTTGAGGCACGTTAGATTAGGGTAGCGCAGCCCATCCCTGGCTGTTCTCGCGCAGGATATAGAAACAACGCTCGCCTCCCTTCCGGTTGAGGCACGTTCGATTAGGGTAGCCCGGCCTATCCCCCTCCTTCCGGTTGAGGCACGTTAGAATAGGGTAGCCCGGCCTATCCTGTCTGTTTCTCCGCGCAAGATAGCAGAAACAACGCTCGCCCTCCTTCCGGTTGAGGCACGTTAGAATAGGGTAGCCCGGCCTATCCTGGGCTGTTCTCGCGCAAGATATAGAACAATGCTCGCCCTGCCTTCCAGGGTGAGGCACGTTAGAATATGGTAGCCCGGCCTATCCCTGGCTGTTCTCGCGCAAGATAATGAAACAACGCTCGCCCTCCTTCCGGTTGAGGCAGCTTCAGAATTAGGGTGACTCGGCCTATCCCTGGCTGTTCTCGCGCAAGATATAGAACCACGCTCGCCCCTCCTTCCGGTTGAGGCACGTTAGAATAGGGTAGCCCGGCCTATCCCTGGCTGTTCTCGCGCAAGATATAGAAACAACGCTCGCCCTCCTTCCGGTTGAGGCACGTTAGAATAGGGTAGCCCGGCCTATCCCTGGCTGTTCTCGCGCAAGATATAGAAACAACGCTCGCCCTCCTTCCGGTTGAGGCACGTTAGAATAGGGTAGCCCGGCCTATCCCTGGCTGTTCTCGCGCAAGATATAGAAACAACGCTCGCCTCCCTTCCGGTTGAGGCACGTTAGCTAAGGGTAGCGCTGCCTATCTCTGGCTGTTCTCGCGCAGGATGTAGAAACAACGCTCGCCCCCCTTCCGGTTGAGGCACGTTAGATTAGGGTAGCGCAGCCCATCCCTGGCTGTTCTCGCGCAAGATATAGAAACAACGCTCGCCCCCCTTCCGGTTGAGGCACGTTAGCTAAGGGTAGCGCTGCCTATCTCTGGCTGTTCTCGCGCAGGATGTAGAAACAACGCTCGCCCCCCTTCCGGTTGAGGCACGTTAGATAAGGGTAGCGCTGCCTATCCCTGGCTGTTCTCGCGCAAGATATAGAAACAACGCTCGCCCCCCTTCCGGTTGAGGCACGTTAGATTAGGGTAGCCCGGCCTATCCCTGCTGTTCTCGCGCAAGATATAGAAACAACGCTCGCCCTCCTTCCGGTTGAGGCACGTTAGAATAGGGTAGCCCGGCCTATCCCTGGCTGTTCTCGCGCAAGATATAGAAACAACGCTCGCCCTCCTTCCGGTTGAGGCACGTTAGATATAGGGTAGCGCCTGCCTATCCCTGGCTGTTCTCGCGCAGATAGTAGAAACAACGCTCGCCCCCTTCCGGTTGAGGCACGTTAGATAAGGGTAGCGCTGCCTATCCCTGGCTGTTCTCGCGCAAGGATATAGAAACAACGCTCGCCCCCCCTTCCGGTTGAGGCACGTTAGATAAGGGTAGCGCTGCCTATCCCTGGCTGTTCTCGCGCAGGATGTAGAAACAACGCTCGCCCCCCTTCCGGTTGAGGCACGTTAGATAAGGGTAGCGCTGCCTATCCCTTGCTGTTCTCGCGCAAGATATAGAAACAACGCTCGCCCCCTTCCGGTTGAGGCACGTTAGATAAGGGTAGCGCTGCCCATCCCTCGCTGTTCTCGCGCAAGATATAGAAACAACGCTCGCCCTCCCTTCCGGTTGAGGCACGTTAGATTAGGGTAGCCCGGCCTATCCCTGGCTGTTCTCGCGCAAGATATAGAAACAACGCTCGCCCTCCTTCCGGTTGAGGCACGTTAGAATAGGGTAGCCCGGCCTATCCCTGGCTGTTCTCGCGCAAGATATAGAAACAACGCTCGCCCTCCTTCCGGTTGAGGCACGTTAGAATAGGGTAGCCCGGCCTATCCCTGGCTGTTCTCGCGCAAGATATAGAAACAACGCTCGCCCTCCTTCCGGTTGAGGCACGTTAGATAGGGTAGCCCGGCCTATCCCTGGCTGTTCTCGCGCAAGATATAGAAACAACGCTCGCCCTCCTTCCGGTTGAGGCACGTTAGATAGGGTAGCCCGGCCTAGTCCCTGGCTGTTCTCGCGCAAGATATAGAAACAACGCTCGCCCTCCTTCCGGTTGAGGCACGTTAGAATAGGGTAGCCCGGCCTATCCCTGGCTGTTCTCGCGCAAGATATAGAAACAACGCTCGCCCTCCTTCCGGTTGAGGCACGTTAGAATAGGGTAGCCCGGCCTATCCCTGGCTGTTCTCGCGCAAGATATAGAAACAACGCTTGCCCTCCTTCCGGTTGTGGCACGTTAGATTAGGGCAGCCCGGCCTATCCCTGGCTGTTCTCGCGCAAGATATAGAAACAACGCTCGCCCTCCTTCCGGTTGAGGCACGTTAGAATAGGGTAGCCCGGCCTATCCCTGGCTGTTCTCGCGCAAGATATAGAAACAACGCTCGCCCTCCTTCCGGTTGAGGCACGTTAGAATAGGGTAGCCCGGCCTATCCCTGGCTGTTCTCGCGCAAGATATAGAAACAACGCTCGCCCTCCTTCCGGTTGAGGCACGTTAGATTAGGGTAGCCCGGCCTATAGCTCCCTGGCTGTTCTCGCGCAAGATATAGAAACAACGCTCGCCCTCCTTCCGGTTGAGGCACGTTAGATTAGGGTAGCCCGGCCTATCCCTGGCTGTTCTCGCGCAAGATATAGAAACAACGCTCGCCCTCCTTCCGGTTGAGGCACGTTAGAATAGGGTAGCCCGGCCTATCCCTGGCTGTTCTCGCGCAAGATATAGAAACAACCCTCGCCCTCCTTCCGGTTGAGGCACGTTAGATTAGGGTAGCCCGGCCTATCCCTGGCTGTTCTCGCGCAAGATATAGAAACAACGCTCGCCCCCCTTCCGGTTGAGGCACGTTAGATAAGGGTAGCGCTGCCTATCCCTGGCTGTTCTCGCGCAAGATATAGAAACAACGCTCGCCCTCCTTCCGGTTGAGGCACGTTATATATGGGTAGCGCTGCCTATCCCTGGCTGTTCTCGCGCAAGATATAGAAACAACACTCGCCCTCCTTCCGGTTGTGGCCCTTTAGATTAGGGTAGCGCTGCCTACCCCTGGCTGTTCTCGCGCAAGATATAGAAACATCGCTCGACCCCGTTCCGGTTGAGGCATGTTAGATTAGGGTAGCACTGCCTATGCCTGGCTGTTCTAACGCATTACGTTGAAACAACGCTGACCCCCCTTCGGTTGAGGCATGTTTGCCGTCCCAGTGAGAGCACAAACAGCTGTGGTGAGTGGTGTTCAGCCATTGCACCAAATCACGCAGCTGGCGCGGCAGTGCCAGCTGCGTGCCAGTTGCGCGATAGCTGCATTGTAGCTGCGCCTCTAGCGCGTGAATGGGCGGAGCTTCGGACTTCGTTGGTGGTGATGTGGGCTTCATTCTCAGAGGAATCGGGACGCCCCAATTATCGTATAGTCACGTGACTCAGTTAAGTGAACTCTTACTAATATTGATTGGCTATTTTCAAACTCCTAAGTTATCTCATCCCTTCACACTCCTCACAAAAGCAAAAATTTAGCTTTCTTTTAAATTTTATTATTAGCTGCTGCATATATCCTCATGATTTTTCAGTATTATAGACATTAATAGGTCTAATGCAAAATTGTAGCCTTATTGCTTACGGATTTCTAAGCGTAAAATTTATTTATAAGGGGAACCGAAAAATTGAAAATCATCTTGCATGAGTTTGCTGAGGGCTTCCTAATAATGCTTCGTATTATAAAAGTACTGAAAGTTGGGCGAGTTGGAAGTTGGTGTGTAAGAGGAGCCTAGAACATTAGTAAAGAAATGCCACAGAACATAGGCATTGGGAATACACTTCGTATATATTGATGCGATTAGCATTCTTAGCCTACTTCGGGCGTTTTGGCCATATCTATTTATCTGTGTATCTATCTACCCTATCAATCTAGCGTCTTACACCGACTCAGTGGCCTAAGTTGCCTACCAGCTTGGGCCACTAGATCATGGTCGAGATGCCGTCATGGTCATTCCATCATGTTGTCATTTCGGCTTTGTCACCTCTCTCTCGCCATTCCGTCACCGCCACGCGTTCTACGCCAACCCAGTGGGCCAAGTTGTCTAATAGCTTGCGCCACTTGGTATGTGTTCGTGGTTGGGATGCCGTCGTGTTCATTGCAGCGTCGTCATTCTAGCTTCGGCAATTGCCTCTCGTCATGGCATATCGTCGTAACCCAGGCTTTATGATACAGTCGTCGTTACGCTATTGTAGTCACACACTCGTCATCCGATTGTCCTAGCACCGATGTCATGCCATTGTCATCATTGCGTCATCGTCGTCCATTCTTCGCTATAACGTAGTCGTGATGCTGTAGCGGTCGTCTTATCGTCGTCATTATAACTTAGCCATCCAACTGTCGTCGTGCCATCGTTGTCACACAGTCGTCGTCACACTGCCTTCGTCGTTCCGTCGACGCCAATCTTTCTTCGGCATTCTATCGTAAATATGCTGTCGTCATTTAATCGTGATTATGCCACCATTGTCATACCATCGTTGTCATTGCGTCTTCTTCGTACCATTATCGTCATTCCAGCTTCGTCATCCGGTTGTCGTCATACAGTCATCGTCATCCAATTGTTTTCATGTCGGCGTCGTCACGTTGTCGTCGTTATACCAACGTCATCTATTAAGAATGGTCATCACATTGTCATCGTGCCGTTATCGACGTACCGCATTTTGTCATTCCATCGACGTCATTCCTTCTTTGTCATTCCATAGTAGTCGGAGCTTCGGCGTCATACAGTCGTCGTCACGCCGCCTTGCTCGAGCGTTACTATGGCAAGCGCGAGTGCGTAGCAACTTTGGTGGATGCCCGATTATGACACGTATAAACAAGGC